>NC_092861.1:105090995-105094626 GCF_032062135.1 Pyxicephalus adspersus
CAGGGTTTATTACATATGTTTATGACTGTGATGTTGGTTTTTAATGCACATAAAATATTTTAGGACACTATTTGTTTCAGAATCTTTTTTTTCTTCATTTCCTTTCTCTAAAAAACTGGTGCGTCTTATGGTCCAGTGCGTCTTATGGTCCGAAAAATACGGTAATGGTAAACTAATAAATATATAACTATTAAATACCGAAAAAAAAACAAAGAGTTGAATGTCAAATGACCTCAAAGAACATGACAATACACATGGAAATTATTTTTTATTTAGATCCATAGCAAGAAAAGGAATGAACAAGGGCAGTCTAACGGCAGACCCTGAGCATTATACTGTACATGAGCATAAACTGCTGCATAATTGCTCTAGCAAACTTATAGTACAAACATACTAAGTTAATCAACCAACATACATGTAATAATCTACTGACAATTATAGTCAGTACATGTACCAACTGTTGCAATATCACCTTTAGTTATGCTATTATTGCGATAAAAATAATCAACAAGTAAAGTCTGAAGTTGCCATGTGTAATTAAGAAAGTTGTAATTAATGATTCATACTCTGAATGGTCTAAGGTTATTAGTGGTGTACCCCTGGGTTCAGTGTTGGGACCTTTACGGTTTAACATCTTCATAAATGATATAGAGTTTGGGATTAAAAGTACTATTTCTGTGTTTGCAGATGACACCAAACTATGTAATGAAATAAGTCCATACAGGATATCTATAATCTACAAGCACACCTGGATGTACTGTTTGATTGGGCAGCCAAGTGGCAAATGACATTTAATATAGATAAATGTAAAATTATGAACTTGAGAACTAACAACGTGCATGCTTCATACTGTCTAGGGGGAATACATTTGGGGGAGTCAGAAATGGAAACGGATGCAATGCCAAGCTGCAATATCTAAAGCTAGTAAAGTACTTTCTTGTATTAAAAGAGGAATAGACTGTAGATATGGAAACATAATCCTAGCCCCTGTACAAAGCATTGGTGAGACCACATCTGGAATATGCAGTCCAGTTTTGGGCACCAGTTCACAAAACGGACATTGTTGAATTGGAGAGAGTGCAGAGAAGGGCAACTAAATTAAAAAAAAGGAATGGAGGAGCTCAGCTATGAGGGGAGATTAGCTGAACTAAATCTATTTCTAAATCTTTGATTGGCCATTTTTTTTAAAATCCACAGAGTAGTAAAAAAATTAGGGAAATGTGGTTACTTTACACAGTACAGGTGATTGTTGTTGAGTCAAAACAGGAATGTAAGTTCAGGAATTAATATTTTTTGATGATCATTACCAGGGATCTATTTTTGCTTACTTAATGGTTTTGGTTCAGGTGCGGCTCGATGGGACTGCACGTGTCCTCGATAGGGATCAGCAATGCAGCAGGTGGTATTGGTTCCCTCTATGATATCCTCTAACTGTCACACCTTTCACATTAATACTTTTTTCTCATACCAAGCTGCACATACTCTCTTGGAATTTAGCAGGACTCTATTCCAAAAAAAACGCAAAAAGATTTTGCTTCATCTAAAACACAAGTCCCTTGACATAGTTTTATTTTTTTTTAGGAATCACATTGAAAAGAGAATGATGAGGCTTCTGCAAGATTTTTGAATTGGACAAGTCCTAGTCACAACCTATAAAATAAAAACAAATTTATACACGCAAACATTTACTGTATCAATTGTTTCAGTAGATTGAGTTAGATGTGGAAAGCAGATAAAATTTTGGTGGAGTAGTCGCTCTTTTCCAAGGTCTCTCACTCATCCATAGCTGAACTGAATCTATCAGATCATGCTCCTGTAATTTTGACCCTAGAACTCTCTAAATTATATAAAGAGCCATGGGTCTGGAGATTTCCGAGTCACCTGGCTAAATCACATGACTTTAATAATTTTGTAAAACACCAATGGGAGAATAGTTTGGACAATAATTTGGAATGCTGAGACTCGCCGGTACCGGTGGTGTACTAAGAAAGGGATCATGAGGGGATACATCATGGAGTACACCCACAGGAAAAAAAGAACACCACTCAATGTTTGGAATTTGGGACAAATGTAGTGACAGAATATTAGGAATATCTTGAACAGGGTACAGATACATTGAAACAGATCTGGCAGGGTTTCTTCAAGCATGCATTTATAGATTGGGCAATAAAGTAGACTCTTGATTGACTAAATTAGCAAAACCCTGTGGGCCCAAAGGTACACCCCGAGTGTCATAGATCCTCACTTTGCCATGTTACATACTGCTCAGGATAAAATTATTAAGTTTTTTTTAAACTTATTACTAACAGTTCTACATGACATTGCCCTTCAAACCTGATATGTTAAAAAAGCTATTGACAAAAGCCAAGTTATTGAAATTATCTTCTGAGCACCGTGAAGCTTTGAATACAATACTGTGGAAGAGAATCAGAAAACTTTTTGCATCACATATTTTATACATTTATAGTTTCCCAGAGACAAAAAATTTTCTTAATGGTACACTGTCCGCATTGATAACTATGACTAGAGGTTGCCCACTTTCCCCTATATTGTTTAAGCTCGCCTTACATCCTTTATTGCGCCTCTTGGAATCTTCCACGGAATTTTAAGGGATATGTACAGGTAACAAAACTAGTAAAAATACTCCATTTGCTGATGACCTTCTTCTGTACATCCCTAGACCAAAACATAGATTACCAGCTATTTTACAACTTTTATCACATTTTGTATCTATAACGTGATATGCTATTAGATGAATATAGATAACTCTAAGGCTCTGTATATACACAGGTGTGTTACGCTGGCTTGGATTTATCAGTACCCTTTTGTGTGGTGAAAGGAAAAATTTAAGTACTTATGAGCATCCATCTGGACTCCAACACAACTTCTACTGCTGCCATCCTGAACTGCTATTTCACAAAGCCATCGCTGTGACTGACTCATCTAATCCCACTCCTGGAACTCAACAAACTTCTTATTCTCCCCCTACCCCTCATTGTTGCTATTGTCCATCCCCCCTCACCCCCGAGTTTAGATTTCTTTTGGATTGTGGTAACCTACAGGATGAGAGTTCATTCTTGTAATTGTTCGAAAAAAAAATTATCATTCAGCACTATCTACTCTGTATCCATTTTTAAAAATGCAAACTTTTGCATATCTCCAACTACACTCCTATTCTTTGTCAGTTTTGTCAGATACAAATATATCGCCCAAAGATTGGGCAAATCCTCTTGACTGAATATCATTGTCCCCTAATCCAGACGAGCAATGTCAGATGTGTGTCTTTCTTACATAGTGAATCTGGACAACGAAGTTATACATTCTGGTCTGAGCAGGTGGAGGAAGCATTTTCGGGACAGGGCACCGGCTGACACTTTGTCAGATTTAGGTAAAGCTTGGTCAGCAATGCCCTCTGCTATGTGCAGGGAAATTACCCTAAAAAATAACCACTATGCCTACACTCCACCAATGCGTTAGGTCTTAGCAACTCCCCCAGTTGTTTTAAATGTGGTGCAATAGAAGCTGATCAGTACCACATATGGGATTGCCCTAGAGTTAGATATTATTGAAGGACTGTAGTCTCATACACCCTGAGACATTTTACCCCTGATTCATCAATAAAATCCGCGCT
>NC_092861.1:105098011-105151898 GCF_032062135.1 Pyxicephalus adspersus
ATATATATATATATATATATATATATATATATATATATATACATACATACTCTCGCTACAGGTACGGTAGACTGCAGGAGAGGCGGATGAAGCATACTGGAGACAGTAGATAAGGTTGAAACTGACCCCCAGTCAGTTTTATTATAAGGTTGCATAAGATAAAACAAAAGTAATTCCTAGCCAGTCAGGCAGATTCCTCTCTACCAGTTGGTGGCTAACCCAGCCAACTCAGGACAAACGTTCCAGCAACCTTTACTCACATGTAGTACAACGATGGCTCTCACAGGCAGCTTCCCTGTGCCCCAGGTCAGAAAGTGCTTCCTTCCTCTCCTTCCCTTTTTACCTGCTGCTCACAGCTGTGCAGTAATTAATAGCCACACAAAACCAAACTCTGGCGGCCTGTATCAGAACAACTCTGAGTGACATGCAAAACCCAGGTCCAGAATCCCAGCAGACGTGTTCTGCTGCCACGATCTCTGCCATAGGAGAGGAAATGAGAAAAATATTTTCCCTCCAAGAAGACCCCTTTTGTCATATCACACCCCCCCCCCCCCCCCCCCCCCCGCTTAAGCCGCCACGGTTGAGCAACCAACATTCAGAGGCAGTAGACTCGTAACAAACCATCTGCATTATCCTGGATTTTTCCAGGTCTGTGTGCCACTTTAAATTTAAAGGGTTGGAGAGACAAGAACCACCTGGTCACTCGTGATCTGTGACAAGTCTAAACTTCCTACTCAACAGATCAAACTTAAGGGCTTCCATTGCCCACTTGTAAGCCAAACATTCTTTTTCTACAACTGAATAGTTTTTTTTCATGTACATTCAGTTTCCTGCTCAAGTACACAACAGGATGCCCTTCCCGATCTTTGATTTGGGACAGTACCGCACCTAGTCCCACCTCGGAGGCATCAGTCTGAACAACAAACTCTCTTGTGAAGTCTAGAGTCACCAACACTGGTTGTTCACAAAGAGCCTGCTTCAGAGTCTGAAAAGCCTTCTTGGCTTCGGTTTTCCACTAAATCATGACAGAACTTCTGCCTTTAGTGTGGTCTGTTAATAAGCCTGCAATTGAAGCAAAATTGGGAATAAAGAGTCTATAATAGCCGGTAATTCCCAAAAAGGCTCAGACTTGTTTTTTTATTTATAGGCTGGGGCCATTTTGGAATTGTCTCGATTTTAATAATTTGGGGCTTCATCACACCTCATCCAATGACATGCTCGAGGTACTTGGCTTCCTCCATGCCTATACAACACTTCTTAGGGTTGGACATCAGTCCAACTTTCCTGAGTGCGTCTAAGACAGCCTGTACCCGATGCAGGTGGGTTTCCCAGTCAGGGCTCTGAATGAATTTAACATCCAAATACGCGGCTGCGTATTGGTGAGGAGGTCTCAAATGTCCATCATTCTCTGGAAGGAGGCAGGAGCACCAAGCAAGCCAAATGGCATCCTTTTGTACTGAAATTACCCCTCTGAGGTAGAAAAGGCTGTCTTTGTTTTGGCGCGGTCAGTCAGGGGTTTTTCCTAATAGCCTTTTGTCAGGTCTAGGGTCGTCAGGTATCGAGCTGTTTCCAACCTGTCAATAAGCTCGTCCACCTGTGGCATAGGGTAAGCATCAAATTTAGACACACTGTTAAGTTTCCTAAAGTCATTACCAAATCTGATTCTTCCATCTGGCTTTGGGATTAGCACAATTGGGCTCGACCAGTCACTGTGGGATTCCTCTATTATTCCCAATTGTAGCATGTGTCTAATCTCCTCAGCCACTGCTTTACATCTTGCTTCTGGGATATGATATGGCATTTGGTTCACCCGAACCCCGGGTTCACTAATAATGTCATGCTTGATGACTGTGGTTTGCCCAGGTATTTCTGAGAAAACATCCCTGTTTTCTGCGACAATGATAAGGTTTCTGTGACTTTTACCTCGGGTACTAAGGGACCTGAAATGCTTTTTGGGACTGGCATGGCTACCAACGTTTCCCTGTCCTTCCAAGGCTTGATGAGGTTAATGTGATAGGTATGCTCTGGTTTCCTTTTCCCTTGACATATTTAATAATTCACCTCCCCTACTTTTTCCATAACTTAAAAAGGCCCCTACCATTAAGCAGGAAACTTGCTTTGCACAGTGGGTACTAAAACTAGTACCCTGTCTCCTGGGTTAAGGTTGCAAACTTTGGCCCCCCTATCATAAACCCGCTTCCGGGGCTCCTGGGCTTGCGCCATATGTTCTTTAACAAAGGGGCAATACAGCAGTGATTTTGTCTTGCATTAAAGAGACATGCCCTTCTATAGGGCATGGTCTGACCCTCACAGGTTTCTTTGGCCATATCTAGAAGGCCACGGGGGTGTCTGCCATACAGCAACTCAAAAGGCGAATAGCCCACGGATGACTGGGGAACTTCTCCTATAGCAAACATCAGGTAAGGTAACGAGAAGTCCCAATTTTTCCCATCCTTGTCCACCACCTTTTTAACATTCTCTTTAGGGTCTTGTTAAATCTTTCCACTAACCCATAAGCCCAACAAAAGTGCGGAGCTGCGAAATTTGAAAAAGTTTACAGAGCTCCTTCATTACACGGGACATGAACGTGTAAGGTGTACCCTGATCTGTTAGCAGCTCCTTTGGGATACCAACAGGGCTAAATACCTGAACCAATTCTTTGACGATAGTTTTGGCATTTTTTGGCAGTTTTTATCAATTACTTTTACATTTTCCTGTGCTCTATTCAGCGTGGGATCTCTCAATTGCTCAGAAAGAAAATCATCTCTTTTTACTTCTAAATCAGGCATAGAATCATGTGCATCTGCAGTATCAGAACTAGGCAATGCATTGTGAACACTGTCCGTAACCTAAGCATCTGACTCCGCCTCCTCTTGGCCTCCAGCCATTACAGAGAAAGGGAAGAATATAGTGCCTTCATTGGTCACACCTACAGTTTCCCCTTCTGGATTACTGTCAATTGGGACAGGGCTGATTTCCACAGGCTGACCTTCAGGGGACCTATACTCCTGACACCTGTTTTCATCCAAAAGTATGGAAAATCCCTCCCGACTATGGCATCATGAAACAACGTGGGAACAACACCTACCCTATGTGTGTCGGAGCCCCAAGGGGTATCAAATTGGACCACAGCAGTCTGGTAGTCACGGGTACACAAATGACCCCTATAGTGTTAGGTTGGTATTTGGAGGGACACACAAACTCAGCTTTCACCAGAACTACAACGCTTCCTAAATCCAGCAAAGCAATGACAGGTTTTTCATCAACTGACATAACACACATTTGTTTCTCAAGACTGCTTTGGCTAGCTGCAGTACACACCATCTGAGCAAACAGAAATACAATTTTTCAAAAAAATCACATTGCATTGGCTAATAGGTTATTGCACAATTATCAGCAAAATGTCCTAACCCTTGGCAACGAAAACATTTTAAATTTTCTTGACTCAGTCCTCTCAAAGGCCACTTGGACCTTACTGCCCTCTTTGGCCCCTCCCTAGGCCTTACGCCTACAGTCTCTTCACAGTCTGAAACAGCCTTATTATTTTTCCCAGGAGATGCACTATACCGCTCCACCATTTCCACAAACTGGTCCACCGATTCCATGGATCACCCATCTCCTCAGAGTGGCAGGCAGTGCTCGTAGGTAACGATCTACACCGACCCGCTTGATTATCTCCCTGGAGCCGATAAGCACTCTGGTTGTAGCAATTTCCTGATAAGGTGTATAAGATCATACATTTGTGAGCAGGGCAGTTTTCAGGGCTTGTACCCCCAGTGGTGCACTAGCTGGGCTTGGACCGCTAGCGTCACACCCAAACATGCAAGAATCTCCGATTTAGGTCAAAAATGGTGCAATTATCCCGGCCCATTGTTCCTTAGGCCAACTTTCACGCACCGCAATCCTCTCAAAAGTAGCAAGGTAGGCCTCCACATCATCAGCCACTGTCATTTTCTGCAGAACATGATTTGCACTAATAGTCTTACTGACAGTTTGGACAGGTAAAGCGGAGTCCTCACTTAAGTTTGCCTGGGGTAGAGCTACCTCCTTAAGGACACTGCAGTCCAATTGCTGGGCATCTAATATTGCAACAATCTAAGCAGACAACAGCTTCATCATTTCACCCTGTTGGCGATTGGTGAAATGATGAAGCTGTTGTTGCACTGCTGTAGCATGCTGCTGGGCCGCAGAGGCCTGAATCAATGCTTTCATCACATTCTCCATTTTACAGTCCAATTAGCAAGATGCCTGCATCCTGCACCAAATGTAGTATACCAACCTTGTGGGATCAACTTTTCTGGGGTAAAAAAATAATCTCAGACTGCAGGAGAGTTATATGAACACACTGGAGACAGTAAATAAGGTTGAAACTGACCCCCAGTCAATTTCATTAAAAGGTTGCATAAAATAAAACAAAACAAAAATAATTTCTAGCCAGTCAGGCACTAACTAAACAGCAGCAGATTTCTCTCCACCAGTTGGTGGCTAACCCAGCCAACTCAACACAAACGTTCCAGCAACCTTTACTCACATGTAGTACAACAATGGCTCTCACAGGCAGCTTCCCTGTGCCTCAGGCTTCCTTCCTCTCCTTCCTTTTTTACCTGCTGCTCACAGCTGTGCAGTAATTAATGGCCTGACAAAACTAAACTCTGGCCTGGATCAGAACACTTCTGAGTGACATGCAAAACCCAGGTCTGGAATCCCAGCAAACCTGTTGTTGGTTAATCTCTCCTTTAGGAGAGGAAACGAGGAGAAATATATTTTCCCTCCAAGATTACCCCTTTTGCCATGTCACAATATATACATACACACACATATATACATTCTGAAGTTCTGAAGTTTTCCTATGATCCTTTCAAGGCAATTTCAGGGCAGCTGAAATTGGCTTGTTAGAAATTGGTATTAGCTTTTTTAAATACATGCATAGGCAAGTCGTAACTGTATTAGTATTATCAAATTGTACAAAACATCAGAAATAACTTTTATGTAAGAAAATGTTTAACTGACAATAAAATGCAATTCTTCATTGCTATTGTGAAATAGCTCTGCATGCCATGTTTATTTTGTTTTTCTGCATCATACTGGGATAATATAAAACAAAAGGTTCAACATTTGGTGTTTGTTTTCTCTGCAGTTCATGAGGTCGGGTGGATGATGATGATGATGCAAAAAAGGACATATATAAACAGCAAATGTTCACAGAACATTCTGAGCACATAGGGGGTCACTACTCCAGGCTAATAAGTAACCAAAGTTATGCAACATCTCATATAATATTTGAAACAGATACACTTTCCCCAGTTTTCAAAAGAAAGAAGGCACTTAATTGAAAAAGGGAGTTTTGGAAAAAACGTAAGTAAAATGTCTAAGCTTTCAATCTCTTATTTTTTGTATTACACAGAACTAATGCATTCAAAACAAAAGTACTTGTCAAGAAGCATGCATTATATATATGCCAGGGAGGAGATTACAAAAGTGTCCTGATCTTTTGCATCTCTTTTAAAATATTTTAATACTGGTAAATAACTGAAGATGATTCAATTATATTATATTAGTAGAAGAATTCAAGGTTTTTTTTTGTGGAGAAAGCATTAGATTTCATTAAATGTAATTAATTTATAGAAAAATGTTTTAAAGAACATGTTTTCACAGTGTGAAGTGTTACCCAGTGTTTTGGCAATCAGACAACAGAGTCTATATTTCAAGGACAAGTACAAGAACAAGTTTTAGCTCTATAATGGTTTTATGTCTTAGTAAAATGTGTTCTTATCTATATTGTTATCTACAGGCAATCTGCAAGATATAATAATTGACTTACTGGACAACAAGTTATTCTTTAACAAAATAAATGAAACTACAAAAGTTGTATAGTTTCCTGCTATTTTCACTCTTTATGACAATTCGCTGAAAAAAATCCCTTTTTTTAAAACTGGAAACAGTTTTAACAGTTTTATGGCTGCTTGTTTTCACTATGCCTTTTTTCAGTAGCAATATATTTAGAAAAAAAAACACCATAATGTAAGATTATTTAAATCATAAAATGATAAAAGGTAATTATGTTAAAAAGAAAATCTTTAGAAATCTTTTCTCAGAAATAAATAACCTTTTTTTGGGGTGCTGCCATATTACATTTGCGCGCTCCTGGAAGTCTCTCAAGGTAAACTTTGCTTTGGTAAAATATTTGGTGGATTTTGACAAATATCAAGCTAAATTTTTAACAACAAAAAGAGACAGTTTGAAAACTGTGTTCCCCCATGAAATATTGCTTATTTATTTCCTATTTATTTCTCTCTCCTTTTTTAAAAAATCCTTATTTACACATGATAAAAAAATATTAATAATATTTTCCCATTTTCCCATATCAGCAGTTCATATTTTACAATATTCTTCATTATATATTTTCTATATATACATTTGCTCAGAGAAAAGGGTCCTGATACGTTAAGCAAATATATGGCTTCTTCAGTGGTGAAAGAGGGAAGAGAAAGTGCCAAGCAAGGGATTTGTATAAACTGCATCTTAGGAATGTGGCAACTACCTTATGGGTAGTCTTACAATTGTATTTTACTTTCTTCTGATTTTTTCCCTTCCTTTTCCTTTTTTCACATTATCTATTCATTTTCAATGTAGGCATGGTAAAACAGAGAGATCCTTTTTTGTTTTCCCTGAGTTTAAATTTAGGTTTTGAAGACATGCAAATTCTAATTAGGAAGTGGACTCTAAATAAGGAGTTTAGGATATCCATTTAAAACAAGACAGGTAGATACATGCTTCATGGCAATTAAAGTAATACAGTAAAAAAAAATATTAAGAGGTGGGGGGTTGATGAGGAAAGATAACACTTAATATGCATCTAGGGTGTGTCTAAAGGGTCTTTATAATCAGTTGACTCTTTTTACAGTTCTTTACATTACAATCATGTAACACAAAAGAAAATAATTGCTGTCGACTCATAAGCTATTCTGAGGAGGAATGGTCTTGCTTCTTGTACAAGGGAATGCAAACCCTTGCATTATTTATTCAATAGATATATACTGAGCTTTTAGCATTTCTGGAGAATCGTATTACTGTGCAGTAGGAAATAAAATGGTTCATTTGGCAAAGGAGCCTCTTTATATTTTTAGGAGATAGGGCCTGATTTAATAAAGCTTTCCAAAGCTGTAAAATATATCATTTCACCAGTGAATCTGGGCAATCCAGCAAACCTGGAATTAATTTCTTAAAAGTAATTTGCTATTTATTAGCCAATTTTTCAGTCCTGGACCAGATTATTCCAGGTTTGCTGGATCACCTACACATGAAGGTGTATCTTCTCCAGCCTTGGAAAGCTTTATTAAATAAGACCCATAGAGTTCACCTGGTCCCAGAAGTCCCTTATCCTGGGGCACTGCCAAAACAAATGCAGCAAGGTGCCAGGGGTCTTTCCACATCTCCAGCATACAGCTGAAGAGGTAGGAAAGATACAAGATAAAACAACCAGAGTCATATGACAGCAAGAGGGAAAGTTTGTAACCTGCCTTGTCTCTTGAGAGTTATTGCATATGAAGGATTTTTGGGTCAGGGTGAAGAACCTTATTTTATGCTTTGAAGTAAAAGCAGTCCCCAAATCTCCACTTTGCGAATAAAGTTAAAAATGGTCCCGCAGAGGATTAATTGTAAGTTCACAGAGCATTGAGATTGTATGTCTTGCTAGCCCAGACATACAAACAACCCTTTAGAGGTCTAGGATGTAGATACCATCTACTCCCTCAACATCACTACAATATTCCAATGGGACTGCAATTTTTTTGGCTCTATGTATTGTATTTAAAGTATGTATGTATAGTATGACTTTATTTACCCAGTTTTCTATTCATGTACACCTTTACCTATACAACCTACTTATTACCACATACATTAATCCTTAAAAAAATATAAGTTTCTTTTGTTAAGCATTGGTTTATGGTTTCTACCTTTATTTTTCCATATTTCAATCATATTTTGTTTATGTTTTACCATGTCACACTTCAATTTTTCATGTACTTTGTGAGAATTTGAAAATTGATGTATATTTTTTTTCATAAATTCTTTGTTTTTTTTTTCTATATTATGTATTAGTCAAAGTCTCCGCCCTCCCCTGAGGAAGCCATATGACGAAATGTTTCTAGAAAAGCAACAACCTCCTTCTCTCACTACCTGTTTGCTTTTCTCTTCTTATCATTGACCTTTTAATTTATTGCTTAACCTTATAAGGCTTGGCAACACCTATTGTTATTGGAGAATTTTTGGGTTTTCCTAATAATACAAACTTTTCCAGGACAGCACCATTAAATGTCACATTGTGCTGCTGTACTCTGCCTTTATAGAGGACAGTAGTGACATCAGCCCGTTCTGTAGAGAATGGAGGAAAGGGCATCAATATGGCTGCCTGTGACTGGCTGATGTTCCCATTTGTACACAAGGGAAATCTGAAACCTAAATCGTAACACAGAATTGTAAAATTATCAGTTTCAGTATGAGCTCAGAAAAGGTAAATTCCAGGTTGGAATGGTCTCCAGATGAATTTTTTTCTCACTTTTCTCCCTACATTTCCCTGCTCCTCAAAAAAGGTTCTACAATGCACAGTAAGGTCAATGAGAAAATAAAACCAAGTCAGTTTACAATTTAAGGTACTTATTGTGAGTCTGTTTGTAGATGTAATATTTATGTGACATATCTACTACAGTGGAGGGGACATTTTGATTTTAGATCCGGTTTAACAGGATTAGAAACAAACAGAAGCTGTTCAATGTTTTGTTTAAAGAACACTAAACTTTTGGACACAAGTATAAAACACAGTGATTACCTAATTAGTATTCACCTTTGTGCAGTCAGAGCTGGGTCTTGGCTCACATTTTTAGGAAGCACAGGGAGCTGTGCCAATACTTTTAGAAGCTGTGTAACATAATAGAGTGGTCAGTAATGAAAAATCAAAGTGCAATTGATTGAGAACAAACAATTGAGAATTGCAGTCTGGATGCAGTTATTGAGGTACCAGGATTAAGCAGAATGTTAATCATTTATTATCATAAAAGATATTTATATTTAGAAGAAAAGCAGTAAAAAAGTGGATATGAAGTGGATATAAAGTGTATATGAACTTGGCAAGTAACCAAATATTTTCTAGGCCAAGTTACTGAGTATTTTCTTATTTCTCAGCATTAAAATATATACATTGTCTTTCATGAAAATGTATTTTACATTATAATATATTAGTATGAGTATATTATTTTTAATTTTTTTTTTTAATTAAAACATTTTTTTTGTTTTTTTATTTTTTATTTAATTTATTATTTTGCCATGATTTTGTGTTTCAAACTTTATTATACTCATCTTATTATATCATACTGTAAAATACATTTTCATGAAAAACAATGTACTGCTTTCAGATATATAAATCCGGACAGAAATGTACCACCCAGGAGGTTAATGCCTTTCCTTCTGATGATTTTTTTTTTCTGTCATTTTCTGTATAGGTCTCCTCCCTTTCCTTTCCCCTTTTCTTTTTGTCTGGTTCCTCCTTTTTCCCCCTTGTCTCATGTCTTCATCCTGTCTCTTTCCCTTTCCTCTCCTTTTGTTCTTCTTTTATATGTATATGTATATTTACTTTTTAGGCCCATTTCAGTTGGATCAATATATTAATGTTTTTATTTTCTCACTATGTGAGATTTTCCGGTCACCCCATATTATGTATGTTCTTTATTTTGTTCTTCCTATATATTTCCGTAAATATTGCTTTACTCAATGCCAGAACTTAACATATGTTACAATGTTCATTGTTTGGAAAGTATTTTATTCTTTCGTTATCATCCAACTGTTCTGTAACCTTGTTTATGTTAAAAATGTTCAAAAAAAAGATTGAAATATAATTAACCAAGAAAACTAGCTTTTATTAGCTATTTTCACTTAGGACTGAATGTTCTTTTTAACTTCAAGTAAATTCTCTTTAAATATGCCACATCCAAGAGAGAAAATGCTCTTTTTGAACTTTTGATTCTAAGGAAATAAATGCTAAGGACATTCAATCAGGAGAGATAACACTCCACAGAATATTTGTCTCCTTTAGACTTCAATGCGTTTTCTGTGTTTTTACATGGGGGAACCCCAACAGGGTCTTAAGGGAATCCCTACAGTGATTACTATATCCACAGCTTAGAGTGCATTAGCATGGTGGGCATTGAGAAGAATGCCTCTTATAGTGCTGGGCGGTGGGAAAATTGGAAAAATGATAAAGGGTATACAACACTAAGACAGAGGCATTTCCTTCTATATTTATTTCTGGAAATTAGTTAATTAGGGAAATCATAAGCTCTCATTGTAATTGTAAGCTCTTCGGGGCAGAGTCCTCTCCTCCTCTTCTGTCACTGCCTGTATCTGTCTGTCATTTGCAACCCGTATTTAATGTACAGTGCTGCGTAATTATAATACCAATAATTATAATAATAATAATAATAAAAAAGTGCTTTCCAATGCAGCATTTTTTGTAACTGCTAGTTAAGGAAACACCAAGGTGGCATTTTCTTCCACTGCTAATTGTGAAATCGAGTTAAATTTATAGAGGGGCATGAATCATTTGCCAGTTAGAAGATAGGCCAAACGGTATCATGGTATACCCTGAAGCGCCAGATTAGATAACTCTAGACCTGATGCATTACTGGCCCAAGAAATTGTACTAGAATTTCAAGGTAGGCCATACATGTGTTTGTCTTATACACTTGAGTGTCTTGTTGGAGAGAGTTTTCAGAGTGGAAGGTGGAATTTTCATTCCAAAATGGACTATGCTGCTTGCCACCAGCATGGAGCAACTAATGCTAATTAAAATGAACCTTGGATTGGTGACCTGTTTTAGCCATCTGTTGCTCGAATTGCTAATAATTTTTTTAATTTTTTAATAGTAACAATAAAAGGAAGCAGACAAATTGTATTAACAACACTTTGTGTGCACATTTGGAAGTGAACCAATTAAGAAAATTGATTCAGACTGGCTCCATCCTGTCAAAAGTTTCTAAAATTTGCAAGAGAAACCACATTTAGTTGTTATCCACCAAAACTAAAATTTTAAAGCTATTTTGTAAAAAAAAAAAAAAAAATCTTACTTGTAAACCACATTTAGTTGTTATCCACCAAAACTAAAATTTTAAAGCTATTTTGTAAAAAAAAAAAAAAAAATCTTACTTGTAATTAATTTAATGTGGATTTTTGGACTTCAATTGGATTTTGTCACACTTGGAGTTTTGCAGTCCCACCCTTTTAAAATAGATGGTATATCCCATGACATGGTATAGCAAATGACGAAGAAGTCATTTGAAGAAATCAATCACACAGCTTCACTAACTACAGCTTTAATAAATCAGGTCCTAAAAATCTAACAATTTTAAAGTCTGTACCAAATACATTTGTTCATCCTGCAAAAGGCAGATCAAAAAATATTGGATGTACTTCTGTAAGTTTGGATGCAGTTAAAGCATGCACAACGCTAAAGCAATGCTATTGTCACATTCTAATTATCCCCTGTAAATGATTAGTTAATCCGGTATTAAAAAAATCAGGGACATTTTCCAAATAAAAATGCTGGAAGTTTTTTACAAATAAAGTAATATTACCAAATGTTAAAGTATTTATTTTATCATTTTAAGGATGTAAAACATAATATTGTAGTTTTAAGGGTCATTATCACTGAATCTGCAGTATACATGTGCATACTGAACATGTGCTGAAGCTAAACTTTGAATGTAATTTTTATCATGCAATTTAAAAATTTAACATGTTTGGGTTATAAATATTTTGTTGCTTTTTTTAATAATTTGTGTTTTTTGTTTTTTTTTTTTGCAGATCTGCTTAAAATGTATCTCCAGAATATCTTGTTGTGCATGATTGTATCTCTTGGTTTATGCAGATGCAATCGTGTCTATGTTCATCCATTTAATCTATTTGCATACAACAAAAGTGAATGTGAACATTTACAAACACAAAATAACACATTTGAAAAAACAGTCATGCCAGTCCCTATCGAAACAAGGTTTACTTCTGAAGAAAAATTCAGGAAAGTCGAAACCTACACAAGGACATATCAGTTTGATGTTTCTGAAAGCTATCTGACTTCACTCATAAATTTTTTGGGTCAACGAGCTTACCAGGCATTGGAAGAATTACATACAACTAACACTATCCTTCTGTCCTCAACAAATTTTTATTGGTCAATGGTATCCTTTTATCTTAGTGCTTCTGGAGAAACTGCTTTGAGTTTGCAGAAACTTTTAGGCTTTGAACATCCATCAGAAAGCAAGAGCTGCACTTCACAAATAAATGGTTTAAAGATCATTTCAAAATTAAAAACTATTGACCGTGCTCTCTTTTCAAAAAATGGAAACATCTTAGTATTGAAAACAATCTTCATATTTGTCTCTCCAGGAGTCCCTTTGTCAGAAAACATAATTCGTGAGTTGGCACCATCCGCTAATAATTTGTACATTAGAGCTGTAAACTTCACAAATTCAGCAAAGGCTGTAGGTTTAATGAATGAATTTTTGGATATTCAATTACCCAAAAAAAGCAAATATGGACTGACATCAGTTGATGAAGCATCTAATTTTTTGTACCTTAGCCACGTTTATTATAAAGGTAGGTAAACATGTTGTTAAACCTATAAAATTTAGAACAACTGTTAGCATGCTCAGCACATTAAAAGAATTAAAGATCAAATAGTTTAGCACAAAAAAGAAAATATATACTGGGACTGATTTACCAAACCAGTACAGCAGGTTTACTTTAAAAGTCAACCTCCACTTATCAGACTGAGTAAGGTGAAACCCAATTATGTGTACCATGCAGTAAAAAATTATCTTTGTTGTGACTGAATGAATAAAAGTCAGCACAACCTCATTAATAATATCATAAGTGATACTGGAAGTATTAACAGGTAGATTTGGGATTGGCTCTCAAGTGCTGGTGCCTTTATAAATAAATGATGCCACATAAAATTTTCATGGGAGGGTATAGTACTACTATAAGCTGCATTATGGAACCAAGAAAAAAGTGTGTACCTTACCTGGCTGGGCAACATATTTAGTATGAGTAAACAACAAGTTGGGCTATACAAAAATACAACTTCTTTAGAAGGTAAATGAGCAAGCATAATTGTTTCAACTGTGTATTTAGCTGATTGCTTGCTTTTTTTTCCTGTAATAAACATCTTCAGTTTATGTATAGATATCCTTGAAATTTGCACACCTCTACCTCACTGCACAGTCAGGAAGATCCCTATATTTTTGCTAATTCATGAACCAATAAATGAGTTTGAGGCAGAGAGGTAACACAGAAAGCTGTATCTTGTATAGGACAGTAAGGGATTAGATCCTCTGTCTCATATTTTGTTACTGCCTAGCACAACTGAGAAGTTCCCACATTTTCAGTTCCAAAGACAAGGTTGCTGCTAGAACAGAAAGCAAAATAGTTTCCAAGGAAAAGGAAGAGCAACACAAAGCTAACAGAGATTCTCTTTCCTGCTAAAAATGTGTTTTATTAAACCAAAAAATACATTTGCTAGGTTATTGCTTTTAACCTACTACTTGCCTAGATACAATTTATGTAATTGCTGTTTTGATATTGTTTTATATTTCATTCAAGGTAAAGTGACCAAGTCTTTCTTAATTCCGGAGCTTCAGCAATTTTGGATTGAGCCAGGCAGGCAAATCTCAGTCCCTATGATTTCAGCAACAGGAATGTTTCAGTTCAAATATGACAGCATATCAAATCAGTTGGTACTAAAGATTTATATTAGTGAAAATGATTTCTTGTTGATTATCTTGCCGATCAATGGAAATACCCTGGAGAACATTGAATCCTCCTTTAAAATCAATAGTTGGCAGACATTAAATGGTTTATCAAACAGGTAAGATTCAACATTATATGAGCTTTATGAGGAAAAAACTTTTTAGTAGAAAAACTACATCTGTAAACCACCTTGTATTCATTTTACAGATACATCCATTTAACTATACCAAAGCTGGAAATAGAATGTTTATATGATGCCAATGACCTTCTTACTCAAATGAAACTGCCTAATTTGCTTGGAAAGACTGCTCATTTTGGCAAACTGAGTAATGAAGATATAAATATTGGAAAGGTAATGTACTATTCTGCTATGTTATCCAAAATACTTTCAAAGTTTTTTATTTTTAAATGTATGTGGAAGTTATTTTTTAGGTATTTTTACAATGGGTTATATTAGAAGGTTCCCGTGTAAGCCTAAGTCATTTACCTATTTCAGCGCTTCTAAAACATTTTAAAGGAAATTTAACTTGTTATACATTGTACAAATATATAATCTTACTATTGTGTCTTCTATTTTTCTTTACACAGCAAAGTGGCAAAATAAACATGGATTGCATCATTGACATTTGTACTGGCAAAGTCCTAAATAATTGCTTTGCAAACCCCTTCTAAATTAATGGTATCCTCATGGTAACTACAGCTTTAAAAAAAAAGGCATAGATAGCACTGCCGCTGGTTGCAAAAGGATATGAACAATTTGTTTGGTTTAAAATAATGTCTTATTGTTGGTATATATGGGCCAATGTTTGGTAGTAGAGTAATTATGTATATTTTCATGTCAATTAATTTTTCCTCAACATGTATTGTACAAAGGCTTCATTTTGAAATAATATTACATGCTAATTTCCGTTCAGGCCTCAAAAAATTGTTAAAGATTATACTTTATATAATTCTAGCAATAGAGTGATGAATTATGCCCTGCTGAAACAGGTGAACTATGTGCTAGCAAAGACGGATGCTCTAGTTTCTGCTGGAGACAACAAGTCATGATCTAAATCAAACTATTTGTTATGTTAAGTTATGTGGACCCCTCTGTTCCCAGGGTGGTAAAACCCTCTGATGGTCAAGGCAAACATCCAAGTAACTTGATCCCAATGGGAGTCTGTTTTGTGATGCCCACAAAACCACTAGATGTTTCTTTACTTTTATACTTTTTTCAGTTTACATTTAATGTAGGTATACAAATGACAAGGGATATCCAGAGCATTATAGGTTTTGAAAAAGATGCCCAAAATAGGTAAAAGTGTGATTAGATTTATAGCAACTATATGCAATTTTACTACATTTTGCCTTTAAACAGAATTTCATTATAAATAGTGAACCATTGTGGTACATGTTCTCTCTCCAATAGAGCTGGTAAAACATCTGCATTTAGAAATATATCAAAAATACAGCATGACCAAACCACTATAATTACATCAAAACAACTGCTTTTGGTCCAGGCACCCAGTACCTTCCTTTACTTTACCTTACCTGTTTTTTCTTCTTACAGTAATGGTAATAAGGTCTTTTCTTTTAAGTCATACAACATGAGTTTATTACTATATTTTTACAGGTAATCAACATAGTTCATTTTGAGCTGGGAGACAGTGGTGATAATGAAGTAAACGTACCAGAAGAAAACCAGGAGCCTCTAGAAGTAAAGGTCAACAGACCCTTCATTCTCATGCTTTTTGAAGGGACTACAAAGGCATCGATACTTCTTGGAAGAATTGTGAATCCAATTACCATCACTTAAAATCTTTTATATATTAGTGAAAATGGCAGATATAAAGGTGTTTTTGTTTATTCATGTCATGTCATTTTTGTCGTTTATTCAGCTTTTAATAACTTAAACTCTATTGAAACTTGTATATTGCACATACTATTATTAAAACTTGTTGGCTGTATTAGGTACCTTTTAAAGGCTCTTTTTTTTCACCTGGTGATCCTGGGAATAACATATTTCCTGTTCTATGTGTAATTTTCTCCACTGTATGGAGGTGCCATGCTGAAATGCAAAAAAAGATTTGCCCATTAAAGAGTACTCTTTTACTGTGGTATCCTTCATAAGCCTACATCACGTACACAATTCAAAAAGATAAGAAAGAGGAATAAATCCTTAATACATGGAGCAGAAAAAATGGAAAGTAGGTATGTACTGGCTAATTATAATATTACCTAAAACATCCAAATTGAATTTAGAAACATTAAAAACAGTCCGCAGTTAGGGCTTGTACTATTGAATAACATTATATAGGTAATTTACAAAACGATGAATCCATTAAACCACTATTGTTGTTCCTGACGTGTTTTGCAGGTGTACCCACTTCTTCAGGGGAATATAACAAGCCAATAGAACTATTTACAACTAATTAAAGAAATGTTCAAAAAACAATCTCAGTACCTTCAAATAATGATATTGTATAATATTAATAACAAAGATAAATATGTAATATAGCAAAATATTTTACATTTAATGGAAATAATACACAATGATGAAAGAGAAACAAAGGATTCACATCAAAATTAAATAATGTTTTAATGTTTGTTAAAAAAAGTTAGATGTTTTAACTGATTTAATAAATAGTGAGTAATTCCCTAATTTCCAATTGCTTTCTGCTCCTTTTATTAAGGATGTATTTCTCTTATCTATCTTTTTGAATTTTGTATTATCTTAGAGATATGGCACTTGATCTACTTTTGACCTATTAGGGGAACTTTTCTTTTGTAGTTTCTGTCCAGGTACACCCTAAATAGCAGCTTTTTAAGGTAAAATACTGGTTAAGAGTTATTACTAGTCAGTATCTAGTCAGTCAAGCACTGGCAATAGCCTCATTTCCTATAGAACTTAAAAGACAGCTCTGTGCTTAATTTGCCTTACCAGAACTTGCTATAAAAATGTCTTTCTGTGAAGTGTCTGTTGTTCATTTGCCAAGTCATTGAACTACAATGAATGAGATTCTTTGGACTTCATCTAAGTTCTGCAGCCAAGTTTCTTTATCTGTAATCTTTTTGTTATTACATTATTTCATAAATCTTAAATATAACATAGTTTAAGTGTACTTGCACACTTGTGTTATCTCCCTTTGTACACTACAAACAAAACATGTCAATATTCATCCAAACTTTTTGGATGCTTTGTCTGCAAACCAGCCCATTATTCTTCTTATGGCAAAAGCTGCAGTGTAGGAGATTAGGTGAGCTACATCCAAGAATAAATACAAAGGGAATCGCTGACATTGAAGCATACTGGACCAAAGAATTGAACCTGCAAAATAAACAGGCTTGACTGTTTAAAGTAGGCTGTCAATGTTTCCTTAAGCTTTACCACTATTTGCCTTGAGAGAGATTTCTTTCTATATAAACTGTAAATCAACAATGAACTGCAAATATATGGATGCCTTAAACAGACAACCGGGTGCATTTCAAGAAAAGTTAAAATCAAAATTAAGGGGATTGGAAAATGTGATTAGCCCTTGGACTATATATTGAAGAATATATTTCCTCTGAACACTTTTCTCCTCTCCCCAGCCTTACCCCCGAGGGTGAAAAAACACAGAAGCCTAATTGATACCTGCTATCCAGGATATATCTTCTCTGAACATCACACTCTTCTCCACAGCCCCACTCCTGAGGGTTTATAGGCACTATAGAAGCCCAGAAAATGGGCCTGGGAAAGACAATCTGCATTAGGTACTGTTCACCACCAAAAACCTGATCTTCTGAAGTGCTAGAAACTATCTGGCCACCCTACCTGAAAGTGTCCTACTGAGCAGTTATAGACTCTGCATTTTGCCTCCTAGGAATGTTGTAGGTGATTCTTAACCTTTTAAATTCTTTCCTGCATCTGGGAGACATTCTCTAAAACTCTTTTGGGGGAAGATTCGTCCTCCAGGTATATTTTACCAGATCAAGCAAACCCTGGAATCTTTTCCCAAAACTAATATGAAATGGAGGAAAACCTTGTGGTTGACTGGGGAACTTCATGTGTGAAAACATGAAAACTAGTAAAAGGCAGACCAGTTTTTAGTTTTTTTTTAAATTGTTCAACTAGGTCACCAATCTGTGGATGGGATACAAACCTGCACAAATAATTATTAAAATAAAAAAAAAGAAATAGGGTTTTTTTTTTTGGCAAACATGTATTAAACAATACATTTACACACAATTCTGCTAACATTAATTAATCACAATGTAACAGTGAAAGTAATTGAAGTCTCAAACAGATAAAGTTGAGGACTAAACCCTTTAAACTAAAATTCACAGCCCATAATGTTTCAAAAAATATAATTATGTTTTAGGACATTTTAGGGAAATTATTAGTCTTAACTCGTGTCGCCTGCTTAGGCTTTTTCAGGGGAGTATGAGATACAACTATATGTAGGTAGAACACAGAAGGTCAGAGAGTGTATACTGTATTTTGAAAAATACAACATTTACAAAAAATCACTCCACAAATAATAAACGTAATAATTAATAATTCCTTGTGCTGTTCCAGTGTTCCTCCCTATCTGTGGTTATCCCTGTGTCACCTGTTCTTCCTGTTTCTTCCACTGTCTCCTGTGTTCCCTGTATCTGCAGTGGCCCCTCAGTCAGCGGTGTCTATTTCCTGGATTTCTGGTATTTGATCCCTGGCTTGTGACCTGACCTCTCTTGCTTGCTGCCTGCCTCATCTTCTGCCTTCCTTGACAATTCTTCTGCCTAGTGATTTGGTACCGTGTTTCATCCTGCCCACCCTGGTATGACCAAGGACTGAAGCCTGGCAGTAACCAGCAGCACCATCCTCCCCACTAGAGGCTCTGGAGAAGACCTGGTTACAGCTTAGAGTTTGCACCTTGGCCCTTTTTTAGGGCCCACACTACCTCCGTACAAGCCGTAGTGCCCCCTAGTGGCCCCGTCTCCCCAAGAGTAACAATAGGAGATAACTATGAATAATAATATTGAATTAAGCAATAGAGAAATTAATTTTAAAAATAGAGTTTGAAGACCTATATAAATAGATAAGTAAGATGGTGCTTAAAAAGATTTGTATGTGGCTATAGATAGGTACCTATATAATTATATGGTTAATAAATACATGATATTGGTATTTAGACAGTAGGGGTACCGTATTTTTCGGACCATAAGACGCACTGGACCATAAGACGCACCAGTTTTTTAGAGAAGGGAAATGAAGAAAAAAAAGATTCTGAAACAAATAGTGTCCTAAAATATTTTATGTGCATTAAAAACCAACATCACAGTCATAGTAGTTGATTTTCTATTTCTTCCTTAGCACTGGGGGGCCTATAGCAGACTCCACTAATTAATTGAGTATTATTCAACCCCACATTCAACTCCACCCATAATGCCTCAACCTCTTCGCCTGTTCTATCCACAATTTCTTCTTTCACATTCACTTTCAGAACACTTCTCACATACAGACACCACCACCCTTTCGTTTACACACAGCTGATTGTGACGTCATTGTACACACTCAATCAACTCGTAGTACACATTCCGAGAGTAGGAATATCTTATAGGACACCGGTCTGGGATTAGCGAATATAAAAGGTTTCAATCGTGAAATGAAGAGCTCCCATGAAGCGCTCAAGGATTTAATACGTGACCTACCGTTAGGTCCATAAATATTTGGACAGAGACAACTTTTTTCTAATTTTGGTTCTGTACATTACTACAATTGTTTTAAATGAAACAACTCAGATGTAGTTGAACTGCGGACTTTCAGCTTTAATTCAGTGGGTTGAACAAAAAGATTGCATAAAAATGTGAGGAACCAAAGTCTTTTTTTACACAATCACTTCATTTCAGGGGCTCAAAAGTATTTGGACAAATGACTCAAAGGCTATTTCATGGGCTGGTGTGGGCAATTTCTTGGTATGTCATTATCAATTAAACAGAAAAGAGGCCAGAAGTTGATTTGAGGGGGGAGGTGGGTGCTTGAATGTGCAAGATTTTACTTTGAAAAGACAATATGCGGTCAAAGGAGCTCTCCATGCAGGTGAAACAAGTCATCCTTAAGCTCAAAAAACAGAAAAAAAGAGAGAGAGAAATTGCTACAATATTAGGAGTGGCAAAATCTACAGTTTGGTACATCGTGAGAAAGAAACAAAGCACTGGTGAACTCGGCAACGGCAAAAGACCTGGACGTCGACGGAAGGCAACAGTGGTGGATGATCACAGAATCATTTCCATGGTAAAGAGAAACCCCTTCACAACAGCCAACTAAGTGAACAACACTCTCCAGGAAGTAGGCGTATCGATATCCACGTCTACCATAAAGAGAAGACTGCATGAAAGTAAATACAGAGGGTGCACTGCAAGGTGCAAGCCACTCATAAGCCTCAAGATTAGAAAGGCTAGATTGGACTTTGCTCAAAAACATCTAAAAAAGCCAGCACAGTTCTGGAAAAACATTCTTTGGACAGATGAAACCAAGATCAACCTTTACCAGAATGATGGCAAGAAAAAAGTATGGAGAAGGTGTGGAACAGCTCATGATCCAAAGCATACCACATCATCTGTAAAACATGGTGGAAGCAGTGTGATGGCTTGGGCATGCATGGCTGCCAGTGTATCGATGATGTGACACCAGAACAGCGCAATCAATTCTGAGGTGTTCAGAGACATACAGTCTGCTCAAATCCAGCTAAATGCAGTCAAAATGATTGGGAGGCGTTTCATAATACAAATGGACAATGGCCCAAAACATACAGCCAAAGCAACCCAGGAGTTTATTAAAGCAAAGAAGTGGAATATTCTTGAATGGCCAAGTCAGTCACCTGATCTGAACCCAATTGAGCATGCATTTCACTTGTTGAAGACTAAACTTCGGACAGAAAGGCCCACAAACAAACAGCAACTGAAAGCCACTGCAGTAAAGGCCTGGCAGAGCAATAAAAAGGAGGAAACCCAGCATCTGATGATGTCCATGAGTTCAGGACTACAGGCTGTCATTGCTAGCACAGAGTTTTCAACCAAGTATTAGAAATAAACATTTTATTTTCAGCTTTTTAATTTGTCCAATTACTTTTGAGTCCCTGAAATGAGTTGATTGTGTTAAAAAAGGCTTTAGTTCCTCACATTTTGTATGCAATCTTTTTGTTGAACCCACTGAAAAAAAGCTGAAAGTCTGCAGTTCAACTGCATCTGAGTTGTTTCATTTAAAAATAATTGTGGTAATGTACAGAACCACAATTAGAAAAAAGATGTCTCTGTCCAAATATTTATGGACCTAACTGTAAGTCTGTAAAAACACCCATCTGAACTTTTAGCATCCAGGCTAAAAGAAAAGAACTGACTGAGGCGGAAGTTAATTAACGGAAGTTAAGTTAATTGAGGTCATTATTTCTCAAACTAGAGCCAATCTAGCAAAACTAATACCATATTTGGAAACTGTGCATCAAACGTAACCTAAAATGACTTTAATCTGTTTGGCAAGAAAATGTTTGTTGACCAGTGTTATCTATTCTGATGCACACTGGTCCACACCAGATACCTACCATCTGGTCTGAGCTGAGGAAATCCTCAGGATGCTCCAGATCCTCCAGTTGGTGCGCTTTCCACGTTAACTGCAAACGGATTACTAAGCAGTTCAAACCTACATTTTTGGGCATCAAAGTCGGCAAAACGCCTGGTAAAATCAGCGCTAAATACGGAAAAGTTTTCAGCAAACTGTGCACTTGGGAACACGACGGTAGAGATTTTTCCTTTTTCATGGTTTAGCAGCAAGGAAAATGGACCAGGCTTCCTTGCTGCATCTAATTCTCCCACGGGCACAATTTTGTTTTAAAAACATTCACTGAAGGGTACATGTCTGTGATGATAGGCCCTGCCCCTGTAGCTGCAGGTTCAGCACGTCAAGATGGCTCATGATGTCACAGAGAAATGCCAGCTCAGACAGAAACTTTTTATCCTGGACCTCTGCTGTGTCTTTCCCTTGCTTTATAAACTGAAAAAAATTCCTCCCGCAGCTGGAAACATCTGTTAAATATATTTCCTCTGCTTAACCATCTAACCTCTGTGTGATAGAGCACATCTGTTCATTCCAAATAACACTCCTCCAGAAAAGACTTGAACTGGAGGTGATCCAAACCTTTAGCTCTTAAAAAGTTAACAGCTTGTTTTATGATGCTCATAATATGTTCCATCTGCAGGACTTTGCCACACAACGATTCCTGATGAATGATGCAGTGATAAACAGTTAGCTCACCTGCACAGTTCTCCTCCCACATCTTTCCCCAAATCCTGGCCACCAATCCATTCTTTTGACCGCACATCGTGGGGGCACCATCTATCGTTAGTGACAGAAGTGTATCCCATGGTAGCCTCATTTAAATTACACATTTGGAAACCTCTTTTGCTGTGGTTGTGCCATGCAATGATTTTAATCCCAAAAGTTCCTCCGTAACGCACAGATTTGAGTCCACTTCACGGATGAAGACTGACAGCTGGGCAGTATCAGATGTGTCACTGCTCTCATCCACAAGGGAGAATGCAATGAAATTTTTTCCCTTTTACCATTACACAGATTTGTGGCAAGAGCACATGCACAATCAGCTACTATGTTTCTACTAAGGGTCACATTAAAAAATGCTTGCCTTTTATCTGGGCCCTTTTTGACAAACTCTCCCTCATTAAGGGCCGGGCTGATTTTACCATCTCTGCTGCCACAATAAAACTAGCCTTTACAGAGGTCTCACCTTGTGATATGGCTTTTGTGAACATAGTCTGTTGTGAAACCAAACTTCTTTTCATCTCCTCCACTTTCTGGTGCTTTTGCTTTATGTCCAGGTCCTTGTACTTGTCCTGGTATTTCGATTTAGAGTGTCTTCCTTTGTTATATTCTTTGGGTATAGCTAGGTTGGCTCTGCACACAAGACAAACAGGTCTGTCATTTACATTTGTAAACAGATATTCTGCTTTTCACTTTTCTAGAAAGCTTCTGTTTTCACCACCTTTCGTTTGGCCATTTTTGGGAGGGTTGGCCCGATGTGACTGGTATCAGTGGTTGCTAATGAATGTAGTCGCTAATCAATGTCAACAGGAGGGGGCGCTTGTGGGTCCTGATTGATGCACCAGCAGAGCATTCTGGGATTTTAAGTATTAGCGATGCATTCCCTGTCTACTGGCGGTCTAGCTCTAGTAGACATTTGGTATTTTCCTTTGGTCCTTTGGGCCAAATATAATTATAGTGCAGGCCAGATTTGGACTGCGGGCCTGAGTTTGACAACCCTGGTCTACATGGATTGGTTACAACAGTAACATAAATATTATGTAAATCACATAACCAATGTTAACTAAAGAAATATAGTAAAAAGGTATATATATAGTTATTACAATACAATTGCCATATTGATTTCACTTACATGGTTATAAAGGTAAACCACGAGTCAAATATAAACTATACATAGTTTAACTCTCAGAGTGAAGGGCTAACATCATACGAATAGACACGTACAGCTTAACTGTATATTATTAATCAGTGATTATGGTTATGAGGTTTAATGAGTTTTAATACAATGAGGTTTATTACTTGAACAACCATGCTGAATTAAAAAAAGTTAGTCACAGACAAACATAAAATTGTTTATAGAAATCACCTCCTTTTAGTAACAAAATTGTTAGGAGTGATTTTTCTACTGAACCATGTAGCTTTATTGAAAAGTGTGGCACTTTCCTATATGGATCCTGTATGCAATGCACATATATTTTTTAATTTAATTTGGACTCTATTAGATTTAAATTACCCAAGGGTGTCAATTCATTGTTATGTAAATTGTAATTCTACTGCCAACATTTATTTGGCGATCCACTGCTACAGACAATTGTATGTCAACAAGATGGAACATCAATTACGCCAATGCACTTGTGATCATAGTTATTTGATTGAAAATGGCAAAATTACAGTAGTACCTTGGTACAAGTCCTTAATCCGTTCCAGATCCCTGGACCTATACTGTACAAGACTTATACCAAACAACTTTTTGGTATAGGAAATAAAAGGAAAATGATTATTCTGTTCCCATGAAAAAAAATCCTATTGTTATTGGCATAATATACATTGATGGGTCTGTAAAAAAAAATTAAAACACTACTTAATACTAAAATACATAAATACAAAAGCAATTAGATGAAATAAATAAAAATTTAACCTCACTTTACCTTGCTGAGAATAGTTGAGTGCCTACTAGGATGGTGCTGAGAAGGGGGAGGAAGAGATGTTATGTAATTCACAGAGAGTTATAGCGCAGGTTGTTCACTAAATGGTAGCGACTGGCGTACTGATGCTCGTGGGCAGTCGTGGCTTTGTCTCGAGAGAGGTAAATAAGGGTAGTGCCCGGTGTTTTGACTCATTTTGACCAATACAAGTTCTAGCACAAAGGTTGTATACCAAGCAAAATTTTTTGTGTACAAACAGGACTTATACCAAGTTAGACTTATTCCAAAGCGGACTTATACCGAGGTACCACTTTATTACCCCTTTAAGCAGACACATTGGCTTCAAACATAATTTAGATACAGATTCCCTAAGAATTCAAGCTTTGGATCAAATACAACATGACTCTAGAGGTGGTAATGGGGATAAAATGATTCTGCACAAAGAGATTTGTTGGATTTTCACATTAAAAGCTACACATTTTCCTGGTCTCAATTATGTACTTACCTTTTTCTGAATAACTATAGATTGCCAACAAACAATTGTTTTCATTTAGGTATGATATATTATTTTTTTTGCTTTTAACCACCTGGGCGTTTCACTGATGTTTAGATTTCTGTACCAAAAGCGGTACACAAATTTTTTTTTACATTGTAGACCTGTAACTTACAGAAATATGTCCGAACAAGGGTCTAGTAGATATCATGAATATAAAAAAAGTTTGAAACACACAATCATGTAAAAAAAAAAAAAAATTTACTTTTAATAAAATTAAATAAAAACACAAAAATCAGCTTAAACAAGAATGCATAAATAAATCAAAAATACTGAAAATACTGAAAAAGCAATAACTCTGTATATTTTATATTTATTCTAAAACACTTCCCTAGTGTGGTAAATTTTAAAACAGGGGGCTGCACAGAGTCCAACGTCACATTCAGGGCTGTGGAACCGGGTTTCCTTACGGATTTTTTTCCCATCCTCCCCTCTCTTGGAGCAGCACACCACACACATTCTTGTGTGTTTTTGCTTTCTTGGGGTTGGTGGATTGTGCTCCGGAAAATGACGAGCACTCAGGCTTAGCGGGTTCACGGCGTATGAAGCACGTCATCCACGACATTCAGAAATAGCTCCAGGTAGGCCAGTGGGGACAGTGCACCTTCAGGCCAGGCGCCCCAGTAAATGGAAACCTAGGGGGCGCAGGCTGGGCCTGAAAGGTGTCAATCATACACCAGGTATGCACATCACTAACCTCCATAGAATCACTTTCACTTGCGGTCTCGGTCTCAGACTCTGATGAGAGGTCTCCAGGAGCTCCATCACTATCAGTGGACTCAACAAGTTACTGCAGATCGTTCTCGCTGTCTGTGAACTGTTCCAACACATGGATAGATAGATGCCTTCTGGAGCTTGAAGCCATAGCAGGGGTCAGGCAGGCGGTGATGTCCGGGTCCAGGCAGAGGTCAGGGCAGGCGGCAGGCAGAGATGTCAGAGTCCAAGCAGAGGTCAAAGCAGGCGGAGATCTCGGGGTCAAGGCAGAGGTCAAAGCAGGCGGCAGGCAGAGATGTCGGAGTCCAGGCAGAGGTCAAAGCAGGCAGAAGACGGTCAAAATTGGGCAAAGATCAGCAAAGGTAAGAGAAGACACAGTGTTACACACTAACCATCCAGGGAATAGCTGGTAATTTTTAAAACTTTGATTTTGTATTTTTGATTGTGTATTATTGTCTTTATTTTATATTATTTTGTATTGGATTGGATACAGGAGTTTGCATCTAATCCAATACAAAATATGAATTTGAATTTCCCAGTTATATACTTTGTATTCATTTTATATTATGTTTTATTGGATTGGATACAGGAATTTGTATTCAATCCAATACAAAAGGAGAGTTTGAATTTCCCGCTGATGGGCACCCGCGCCGACGTACACGCGAACACCGAGGGAAGAAGAAGCCGAGGGCGAAGGCAGACACCTGACGCTAGAGACGGAGATTGACGCTGGAGAACGATGCTGGAGAACTCGGACGGAACAACAGAACACGGAATGATCACAGCGGCCCCAGGTAAGAGACGGCTATTTCTTTTTTTAACCACCTGAGGAAAGTTTGGGGTAAACACTTTCTGCAAGTGTTTTTACCCCGAACCAAGGTCAGGTTAAATGCCCGGGTGGTTAAAGCACATTTATTCCTCCTCGAGTAATATTGTGAGATATAATTATTGTTAAAAGTTTTCATCTACATGTATTGTGCCAATTAATTTAATATTTTTGCTTATCAATATATTTTTCATTAACATGCTTTAACAAATTATTGGATTATTCTCTTTTAAAATTTTCATCACTATTGTTTCTGTCTTTAGACTCATATGCAACAACTGTATTGTTACATATGATATCATTGTTAGGAGACAATTATCTGGCCGGTGATCCTGTGCTGAAGGCCACCTCAGAACAGCATGCCCTGTTTTTTCTCTTTTTCGGTGTCGCTTGCAGCAGCAGGGAGAATCAGGAAAATAGCTGTCAGTCCTCTGCTCTGCAGCAGTCCCGGGATCCCTTTGGCCGTGAATGGTTTTCAATATCTTCTGCTCTGAGACTGTGTGCAGCTGAAAGGGATTTAGAGTTGTGCTAAGACTAATGCGCAGAGTGGTTCCAGGTATCGGTCCTGCACTGCCAGTGGCTGCTGGGGCTTTATAACCTCTGCTCCCAGTGATCTGTGCCTGTTGAAGTGTTTAGCTGGGCTGGTCTGCTGCCAGTGTGAGTGTCTTTTCATATACTATTACTGTCCTTGACTTTTTGATTGCATGCTGTCTGAAACAGCCTTTTCCTGTGACCACTGACACTTCTTTGAGTGACTTCTTTCTTCTCTTTTGTACCTCGTCTGGTGGACTGATCACCCATGTATAACCTTTGGCTTGTTTTATGGATTTGTCTTGGTAAGAACCTTGTGCTGCAATATCAGTGGGCTCCTGGTCCTCTGCCAGCCCTTCCCCAGACTCTATCTCTTGTGCACTGGTCCTGGGGGGCAACTGTGTGCTGGGAAACACAACCAGTCTTCTGATGCCGAGTGGGGGCTTGGTAAAGGTGAAGAGTGCAGCGCTAGTTTGGGGGACTGGTGTCTGGGGAGTACTGGTGCTGGACCAGGGCATTACAATCACAGTTTCAATTAAAGCTTGCTTTGTAATGTAGTAATCTATAATTTTTTATTGTTTATCTTTAGTTTCATCATGTCTCAGTGTTGAAGCTTCTGTAAAGGGACCTCCTCAAGCCCTATGCCTTTGTTAGTAGCTTCTGCATGTCTGGAACACATTATATATGTTCCACTTAACACATGGTGTTGTCGCTTTGCCTGTGATTTGGTAAGCATCCATGCGTTTCCCAGCTCAAAAAGCTGCTTTCTCAGGAACCATAGAAGCAGCCAATTAAATCCATATTCAAAGATATTAGAACAGGCAGCCAAAACATTGCATAATGTTATAAATGTACATGTTGAAGTCTCTTACATCACCCTTCAAATAGTTTCTACATACACATCATGTACAGGTATGAATCTATCAGGAAGTCCCTCTCCTCACACGGAGCCCAACTTGATAGAAAGACATATTCCCCCAGCATGTACTGTCCGCGTGTGAAGCTTCAAAAAATAAATCCCTATAGTTATGTGCAAATAATATAAGCCATTTCCTCACTAGCTAGGTATATAAGGTATAGGCTATAGTCCCAATAGTAATGTATAATTAAACAATGCATGAAGGTATGAGTGATTTGCTGATCTGTTGCGCAACTTCTCCAAAATCTGCCCCTACCTGTCCCCAGAGACCACCAAACTCCTTGTACATGCTCTTATCTCTCGTCTGGACTACTGTAACTTCCTCCTCCTGGTATTCTGTTAACTTGACCCTCTCCTCTACAATAGATTATGAATGCTGCACCCAGACTCATTCACACTTCCCACCGCTCTTCCTTTGCTGCATCTCTTTGTAGTTCTCTTAATTGGCTTTCATTTCACCATAGAATCAAATTCAAGCTCTTTTGCTTTGCCTTCAAATACCTCCACAGTTCTTGTCCCACTTACCTTTCTGACCTGGCAAATATAAATACTCCCCTAGCCGATTTCCTTGCTTCTCCAATGACCTACTGCTGACTTTCACACTCATAACCTCATCACATGCACAGCTCCAAGAGTTTTCAAGAGCTGCCCCAACTCTCTGGAATGGTCTTTCTCATGCTATTCGGCTTGCTCCTACTTTCTGCTCATTTAAAAGAGCACTCAAAACCCATTTTTTTTAAAAACTTGCCTACCCATCTTCTGTCTTTTGAAACCCTTGCTACTTCCCACCACTACATATCTCCCCTCCAATTTTGTGTTACTTCCCCACCTCCTAGATTGCAAGCGCCTTGGGGCAGGGTCTTCTTCTTCTGTGTCACTGTCTGTATGGGTCTGTCATTTGCAACTTAATGTACAGTGCTGGGTAATATGTTGCCTTTAAATAAATCCTGTTTATTAATAATAATAATAATAATAATAATAATAATACCCCTGTCCATTCACATAGGCTCCATTGCCATTAGAGCCTCTAAGGGGTAATTAAGGAGTTCCAGGGTCTTCAATGAAGGGACAAGACTAAAGAAGTATGTCCAGGTGCCCGGGTGGGTGAGTATAATGAAGCACCAAGAGCTTTACAGAAAGGCGTGCCCACACTGCCATAATCAGGCTAAACAAACAATTTAAGTAACTTTTTGATGTAAGGAAGATTTTTAAGCCTGCCTATTTTATTTTTGTGATCATAAACATAAAAAATTAATCTGTTACTAGGGTAAACAAACGCCCAAATTATACTGTTGCTAAGAGTCCTGTAATTGCGGTTGTTTAAATGTGTAGGTCGATGCACAGAGGGGCAGCAGTAAAGCAAAAGTACTACAATGTTCTGCTAGGCAGGAAGCACAGTCCGCATTCATAATGACCAAATATGACTGTTCACTTGTACATAAATAATTACGATCTATACACTGAAACAAGTTTTCTAAATAATGCACATTGAGACTTATGTTTAGTCAATTTATTTTATACCCATAGCTTGGCCATCATTGAAAATAATTTATATACACTTTATACACAATAGCTACATTTGATTCGTAAATGTTTTTCCAAATTGACTGGTCCAGCTCCATACCAACTATAGGCTATTCTTACATAGTGTTAAAACGGTCAGTATATTCAATATAGTGTATGTAGCATTTCACATTTCGAAGAAAACAATGCAATCAATGTGCACTGACAACTGTAATTACAATGAACATTATTAAGATTTACCTGCAATTCTAAAGGCAGTTCATGAGAGCTGTGTAAACATGGTGTTTGTGATGGAATAAATCTCTCTTATAATTAGTTTGGGTGGTTGGTAAGGTAACGTATACAAGCAAGATGATTGTTATTTGAAATTATCATAATTACCTTGATGATCAAGCCTGTGTAAGCTGCGCCTTTCTTAATATTACCTGATCTGGCTTCATAGTTCAATGAATGACCGAGTAGAAGGGGCTCCTGTGCTTATGGAGAGTGCAGAAGGGTGCTACTCACTCATTTTGCCTCTACTTCTCTATAGAACAGAATGGAGCTTTGTGTACAGCGCTCATTCCTTCTGTAGTTGAAAATGGTCAGAAAAGATTGTTTCCAGTTACAGAAATCTAATGTGTGTACATAGCCTAAGAAAACTGTAATTATAAAATCTTATCCTTAAGAATTCCTGTTATACTCATTTAAATGTCAAACTTTGGGTTTTGTAGGTTTTGGGTTTTCTCATCAGTATTTTAATTTTCATTTCTCTGCTTGGAGCATAGAAGGTAGTAATCATTGTAAAAAAATAAACCAAGTGGCAGCTGAAATAAATATTACAGACAACTAAACATATTATTTTCTTGTTAGTCCATTCCAATATGTTCCTTGGCAGCTTGAACCAACTCTATAAGAGATGAACAATTTACATCTTCTGGACAAAAACCAAACAGCTGGACCTGTGTAAAGAAAAGTAAAGAAAGTGATTGTTACATGCTTAGCAAACACATTATATATAGACTACTTGGTGGAGTCAGATGTATTGATACATAATATGTCCCAAAAGCCTGTCATTGGTGTCTATGCTTTTGTCATCTTAGACCTGCCTACCCACTGTGGCCACAAAAAGCCAGGCATTGCCCTGCACTAGTTTAAGGTGTGACAAGAAGTCAGAGGATTTGATTTGGGTATGTAATAGAAGTCTAGGCACTATTAGCTAACATGGGGTGGTCAGTGTGGCCATTCAAATTCCAATTAAGCTTCTTCTTGATGCAATGTTAGCAATATTTTGTATTGCTGAAACACCCCTGCAAAGGAAGACAATTTTGTTTGCTTTTTTTCTTTTAATAAATATGGGCAGGAATCCTAATGCACCGCTGACGCCTGGAGTTTCCTTATTGCCAGTCTGCTATTTGGTGGTAATCACCCCACACAACCTTATATTTGCGAACAAGTTCTCTGTAGTTCTATTTATTGCTTCTACTCTACCAATCCTTTAATGGAGGGAAAAAACAGCATTTCCCAAAAGCTGAAATTGATAGTATAGCAGCATTAGAAGATAAAATTGTAAAGAGCAGTGTAATATAAGGCATCCAGAAAGCAGAGGACATACTAATGGGAAAACTTGAGTTAATTCTGATTGGCTTTAGAGGGCCGACCGAAGTAGACAACTTTTTGGCAGTGTAGGTAAAAGATCATAAGAATAGTGCCAATCAATAAATGTAGTATGCAAGACATGGTGATTAAAGCTCATCATTAAATTTCTTTTAACCTCTAACCCCTAAACCCTGGTCTACATTCCCATAAACAATCCTAGGTGGCATGCCCACTGCATGTTAGGCCAAAATAGTCCTAGTGATGTGGATTATTAACTGTAATGGAACAAAAGCCTCCCCACCCTGGCGAAAACTAACCCGGTATATGTCACTTATTGTGGGATAGATTTGGACGAGGCAGTCAGATATAATTTTTTCATATCAACATTTAGGCGGGATATATGTCTAACTGCTACATTGTGTGGAATATTTGTTATTTGTCATAATGTAATTGTAATTTTTTTAATAGAAAAACACTATCAAGCAGGAAGACCTTTGGGAGCTGGAGACTTCCTGTGTAATACTAAGCTAGGGATAGGACACTAAATTTCTTTAGCAAGGTATCTACCAGACATGCTCTATACTGGCAGTCTGCAAGTCGTAGAGACTAGAATAGGAGGATCTCAACCAGTGTTTCCTAACCTTAAACATGGAAGAACCTCCTGAAATAACTTCCAGGTCTTCAACTGAACTGCTACTCTAATTACTATATTCAAAGCTCACAGTACATTAGTGTGGTGGTCAGTAAGATGAATGCTTTCTACAATGCCAACCAGTGGGAAGGCTGCCACACTCAGATGGCCAAAAAGATCATTGATGTTAGGTAAACTGACCTTAAAAACACAAACTACTCATTACTTAACCCCCCTGGTGGTATTCCTGAGTGTGGCTTGGGGTGAAATTTCTTTACAGAAAGCGGTAACCCTGAGCCACACTCGGGGTGGAATGGAGGACTTACCTGGTCCTCACAAACCCGTGGCGTCCTCTAGTGATGCCAGTCCAGCATCTAGGTCTACTTGGTGATGCCCGGCTGGCATCTGCGTCCCCCAGCATTGCATCCCAGAGTGTGAGCGTTGGAGACACGAGACTAGGCTAGGGGATGCAGATGCCGGCCAGGTATGCGAGGTGTGGGGGGAGCGTTACCGGCGGGAAATGTAAAATTAGAAGTATTTTTAAAAATCAAATGTACCGATTTGACATTTAAAAATAATCATAGCGCTAGTGAGGTTAACAACCCCTAGCAACCTTTTGGAGGAGCCCTGGCTAAGAAACACTGATCTACCGAACTGTAGCTTCCTCTGTGGAGACATCCTAAAGAGTCTTGGGTAATGTCTACAGTATACTGCAACTAAATAAAGGGCCTGGGCTAAATATTTCCCACTCATATTACTGAATTTATAGAGAATTTTTGAGAGGTAAAAAAAGCATGTTTAACCCTGAGCACCAGTTATTTCTTTAGCAGAGTATGAAGTCTAGATCCTGACATGTAAGGAAAGTTTAAATACTAAAGTGCCTGGATTTGTTCCAATAGCTTGTGCATACAATATTTGTCTCCTGCTTTAGTTGTATCTGTAATTATAGCAACTCCCCCCCCCCCCCCCCACCCCCTCTTATGGGCCCCCACAGAATCAACTTGGAAGCATCAGGTGAAAGTATTAGGACAAAAACATTTATCTAAATGTGATTGGATGGTGGCTAAAGGACCTTGGCTCACCAACAGGGAGGCATTTCAGTGCAAAATCTTATTTCTATACAATATATATTTGTAAATATTATAGAACATAAAACATTTTTTTATATATTAGTTATCACAGCAAAGAGAGATCATACTAAGGGGTCAGAAAATAATCCAGTATTAAAAAACTTTTGACACGGAGCATAAAAAACAATCTTTCATAGCAGGGTGCAGTTTATCATGTACTTTAAAATAAAAAAGTCAAGAGGCAAAAGCTTCTGAAATATGACTCTAAGCTCACTATTAGGCAGGCTAGCTCAAATTGGATATGGAAAAGGAGCATGGTAAACTGTTCGATAAAGGTAATTGGTCAGTTTTTTAATAGCATACCTAAATAAAAATAAAGTGGTTTTTGCAAGCAGTCAAAATGGATATGTTTTTGTATTTATGTTTTTGTATTTCTCTCAAGACCATTGATGTTTTTGCAGGAATATTTAAGCCATGTGCCTTGAGAGAGAAAATCCTCCATTTTAGGAAGATGCTTATTTTAGGCCTACTGCTAAAATATATGGAACTGATATACCAGAACAGTTTTACATACAAAAGGTAAAAAAAACAAAAAAAAAACAAAACTATTTTATGAAACATGGTATTCATAAGCAATGTTCTTTTGTGATCTTCCTTGCTGCAATTGTGCAGTCTACTTTTCCAGGAACTGTCAGAAGCCAAAGAATGTGTGCCTAGTGCTGTGATTGTGGGACTCTTGTGAACATATGTGAATAAGATGCCTATATCTGATAGAAAGGTGCTAGCCAAGGATAATGCTTATTCCAAAGTTATACAACCTGTTATGCAACAAGGGGCTGCAGTGATAGGGTTGGCTAACCATACCACCATAAGGTTTTGTTTTGGATGAAAAAAGGGCCTAATGACAAAGACACAAATGGTTTTTGCACTGAATATCTGTTCTTTTCTAGGTGAAGTAAACACCCTCAATAAAAAGTTTATTTTTTTTTTTGTATGAGGGTACAAAAGTCGTATTTGCTCTTTTTCTCTTTTTTTTTCCTCTGCCCGTTTGCCGAGTCATGATTTCAAAGTCACAAGGATTATTTCCTAAAAGGCTGTTTCACAGAAAATATCTACGTGCAAAAAAAGAGTTTCAAAAATAATGTTCCTATTCACCTTCTACTCACCGGTTCTAAAAAGGACACTCTGGGATTACTCTAAAAAGGAGTAATGTTGGTGTTTGATCAAAATTCTGCTACTGGAATGTTTTATTGCACCAGAAACTGCTGATTGCTATTGGTGTGGGGACTATGGGCCTTAGTATAATTGTACTTGCATGATACACAGAACTTCCTGAAGCCGGTGGAGGGAAGGCAACCACACAGCCAGAAATGACATGTTGCTTCCAGGAACCATGCCGCAACCCAAACTCAAAATGCAATGTGTGCACAAATTGGTTTCCAACTGCTTAAATAATGGGGAGGGTTGTCAGCGTGGTTGAGCATGCAGTACAACACTGGTTTACTGCCAGTCTGAGGGTGGTGTAACAAACAGAATTTGAATAGCTGAAGTTTAAAAACATTGCTTGCTTTACTGGGTATTGTCAGCCTCATCCAAGTATGAGATGCCAGAGATGGGTGTTCGTCCCATTCCAATCAGAACTATTGATGTTAAACTGTGCATGTCAAAGTGCACTGAAAGCCAAGGCTTGTAATGCCCAGTCATTGGATTGTAGTGGATATGGAATTGCTGGTAATCTGCACAGTAAAATTTAATTTTTAAGTTTGGTGCAGTTGGATTCCAAAAAGCAATCTTTAAGTGGGTGTGCTTCCTTCAGTCTTTAGTATATATCAGTCTTTATACAACAGCAAAATAAATTGACCACAGACCTTTAGTTTAAAGCTCAAGTTCAGACACAACTAACTTACTTTCATTTTAGTGAAGAGGCACCTAGAGTAATGAAAAAGTAAACAATTTTCATCCATGTCTCATAACATGTAAGAATTCAGGTTTACCACCTGGTAACAGCACAGTAGCAAGCAATAAATTTGGGCTTCTGTGTACTGCAAATGCATCCAAGCCACCCTTTCCTCCTTTGTTAACATATAGCCTCTGGTTGTCTTAAATAAATGGACAGAAGAGGGAAACTTGAATGCAACTGATGATTGTATGCACTTTAGTACACAGCAGACCTGAAGTGCAGCTGCCATTGTGCTGTTCCCAACTGTGATACATAAAGATCTAGTCAAGTTTTCGAGTAGATGGATCTGGAGCAAAAGGAAATAAGGTAAGTTAACCTCCAGGGCGTTTCACTGATGTCTGGATTTCTGTACCAAAAGCAGTACACTGTTTTTCATTTATGGTCCAGTGCGTCTTATGGTCCGAAAAATACGGTAGTTCTACCCTGCGCCTTTGACCAGGACATTGCCCACAAAATTTCCTCTCCCGCCCACCTTTCATTAGAAGGTCTATTCTTCTGAACAGATTACGGTGGGGCTGCTTGTGCTCAGCTATCGTTCGTTTGAAAGTTTACAGCTGCTGATGAGAGGTGGGTGGGGACACTGGCAGTCCCACACCCATATGCAAGCACAAACTGGGTCTCCTATTTAAAAAGGAAAAATAAAAAGGAAGAAAAAAACGCCTGAGTGAGCATTTACAATGGGTGTGTGTAGTGATGTCATCGGCAGTACTGTGTGAGTGTTTAAAAGCTGCATGCTACATACTACTGCCTAAACACTCACTGTGTTCAAACCTTCATATCTCCTAAACCATTGGCCATAAATATGGGCAGAGTTTTTTATGTTCTAATGATGCCATGGTCAGTGTTCTCCCCAGAAATTTTTTCAGCCGGGTGGTAAAAAAGGGTATGTGGCAAAACACGGCATATTTAGTGCTCTCAGTTGTTTATGCCATGGGTAATCCGTAACCTCCTATTGTGTCAGTGTTCTATCTTCTCCCAATGATTTGTTATAACTTTGTAATGCCTGCCCCGTTAGTATATCCAATTTTTCAATTCTATGTATTTTACTACAACTGTCCTATGCTGTGTATTGTGACCCAACTTACTAGTGTTCTAAGTTTTAAGAGTGTATTCCTTTGTAGTAGTGTAATAGTATAATGAATGTGGTGTAACAAGTTAGGCTTAGCTCATATTAGCAGCAAAAAACATTTACCCCTTCTGAGTGACTTCTGGCAACTGCTAGGCACCTAGGATTGGTAACAGGCCGTAAGTATTGGGCACCTAGGTTTGGTAGCAGGCGGTAAGTGCCTGGCTTTTTCGTGGCTAGAAGTTTTTTAAGCAGCAGTGGTTCCTGGCATGAGGAATGGACAAATGTAACCTTAGTGCCAGTGTGAATTCAGCCTAACTTCAGATGTGCTCCTGTGTCTATATTTAGTTAAAGTAAACTTTTGTGAAAACATTTTTTTTTCACTTGATTCTTTACAAAATTAGCCCAGTGGGCCTACGCTGGCTCAGCTCTTACCTTTTCTCTAATGCTCACTTGTACGTCCTGTGCTGCCTGGCACTGATTGAACACTTTTTTTTTACATTATAGGTAAGCCTTTGAAGATGCATGCACACGAGGAGCAGTGCAGAGCCTCTTGGGATATGTGACACAAATATCCCAGGGGGTTGCGGATTTCCCCTTTGGTCTTTACCGAAATGGAAGTAAAGACTGAAGGGGAGAGGTCCTCTCCACAAAAGTGTAAAATCCCCCCCCAAAAAAACGCACATTTTTCATTACATAACATGATAAAAAATTCCTGCAAATGGGATCTCCACATGGGAGGCTCCCATGTGGAGATGTCATAATGAATGGAAACATGTTTAATAAGGAGACCAATTAAGAAGATAGACAATATGGATCATACTGTTGAGAACTTTGAATGATAATTGAAAACAATACTAACTGAGATGCGCTCTAAAAAGCTGCTGTCCTCGCCTGCTCTGTCCTACAAACTCCAGATATCCCTGTCTCTTTTCCTAAGGAAGTGGATTTATCTGTGAAATGCAACAATTCAACAGGGTTTACCCCTTTGATTGGGTAAACTGGACAGGAATATACTTGTAGTGTTTGTTGTACATTTTAGGTTTTTTTTTTGTAAATTTTGTTAATGGTATTTAATAAATTATGGTTTTTGATATTTAATTGTTAAAATTTGCACTTATTTTTTTTAGGGAACCCATCAGACCTCCATTTTGTATTATATTAGGGATGTGGCCTTGTAGAAATCAACAGGGTGGCTAAATCTAATTGTTAGTATTTTGCCCAACTATTTATTCTATCCCCCTTTGCCTTGACTCTACAACATAGACCAATTGTCCTGTAGTCAATGAGACACTGGTAGGGCTAATTATTCTCCCTATGATAGTTTACACAGGTCACAATATTTCTGACACGATTAACATGATTGTTTTGCCTTCTAAATGCATATAACAAAACCCTTTTACTGTATTGTTAGGATTTACACACATTTAATGGATTTCACCCTTTCAAACTGTTTTAGCTGTATTCGCTATCCTGCCATCCATATCCAAAGAAATAATGAATTGCCATGTTCATTTTTTTAGTAAAATATTTAGAATGTAAAAGAAATCATATCTAAAACACCATGATCTGACACTAAGCACCCAATACACATATCAACATGAAATATTTCTGGAATGATGAGGCCCTATTTATTATACAAAATGATATCCCCTGTCCAGACAAGCAGTAATTACTGAATACTAGAGCATGTACTAGAGCCTGTGATGTCTTTCGCTATGTGTGGTCGGTGTAAGGAGAAGAGCCATATCCCATTTACCTAATTATGCAATAATTTCACACTGAATTTTTTACAACTATTAGAATACAATATAGGTTTCATGTGCCAGAGATAGTTTTTTGAAAAGCAGGGGTATGGGTAGTGTTCAGTCACACTGCTACTTTGAAAAATGAACCCTGGAATTATTATTTAGGTGACTAAGATTGAGATGGTTAACATACCTGATTTGCAAAATATTCAACATCAAGGGCTAGCTGTAATCTTATTTTGTTGTCATCACTAACTCCTCCATTGGTGCTATTACTGGAGAATGCAGTTTTACGTGCTTGCTTGAGCCTTTTAAGACTTTCTTCCATTTTTTTTACCGAACTTAAAACATCAGATACAGTTTCATAGTACCTAGGAATAAACATTAGAATTCTTTAGATCCAGATATATGAAAGAATGGAACAAAGCAGAAAATGCATTTGTAGAAAAGCATTTATATATATATATATATATATATATATATATATATATATATATATAATATTGTGTAATATATTTTTATGTAAATCCTGTAAAATCACCCTAACTAGGAACTTGAACACAAAGTTAAAACAGAAAGGCATAACTTTTCCCTGTGGGCTGTACCCCTCTGTACACAAAGTGAAAAAGTAGAGAGGAGCCAGCAGTGAGAGCAAGGTAACCATACACAAAAATTTGCTTTACAACATCCAGCAGGAATAAAAACAACTAGGGGAAAAACAAAAAAACAACACAACACTAGGCAAATGATTTACTAGTGAGAACAATATATCTTTTTGGTCACAAAATATTTTGGGGCTCATGGCACACTTCTGGAGATCTCAAAATGCAGCCCCGCAAGGGCGGGGGGTAACGTACACCCTTTCACACAAATACCAAAACATTTTTCTTTAGGCTGAGTCACACAGAGGTAAATCATACATAAAATAAAGTGTGCATGAACCACAGATGCTTCATGCCAAAAGGCTAATTACCAGCCATTCATGTAAGACAAAAATGCTTTTACGAAAAGCTATGTATACTCTCATTGCTCCTACCCCATTCAAAAAAACAAAATGTAATCATGAATAAAAAAGGACAAGTAAATCTAAGGACACGGTCTTTACACAGATATAGGAGCACGAAACCCACTTTCAGAACTAAGGACCCACTTTCAGAACTAAGGACAGACAAGGACATAAACCTAACTTTTTTTTCTGTGGAGAATGAGAAAAAGTGTCACAAATAATTTGCCAGTTCAGGAAGTAAACAACTACCTTCTCTTTCTATATGCTCACATTTGGTCGGTTAACTATACTTTGTTGATTCTACCGGAAATCCAGTAAGTTTGCAACCCCCTGTACCCACTGTGCCGTGTTAACAATAATGTCATAAGCCCCACATAGTTCACCCCAACAACAGAAAGACTTCACAATATTTTATGGTGAGGGGAGGTATTCTGTAGTCCTAATAAACTACTAAAAATGCTAAAGTGGCAATGCCTCTTCTCAAAAGACACAGTGCAGCAAGTGTTTTTACCCTCAAAAACACATCTTCCTCCTTGAATTTAGACAAGATTTTAAAGTTCTTTGGGGTTGTAGGTTCTTAACAAAGAGAACTAAATGGAAGACTACCTGGGCAAAGGTTCATACTAAGGAATAAGATGCCAAGAAGTGTTAGAACATAACTGCAAAAACTATCCTTAATGGTACTACGTCCAAGCTTGACTGAAGTAAGCAAAGAAGAGAAAGCTTAAGAAAAACTGACATGAGTTTTAATTAATCAAAAAAGGAACATCCAAGGGAGATGATAAACACAGTGAAAAGGGTGGTTGCAAGTGCTAGGCCATTAGGACTTTTGAGGGTTGAGAATGCCAATGAGCAGAGACAAAATAGTTATTGGTGCTAGTCTATTATTGGATTATTTGGAATTAAATGGATGGTGGGAATTCCCTTTAACTTTATCTAACTGTCTACTTCTAGGAATATGGACAACTGAAAATGCTCGTATATGTCTTTCTGCCTAAAAGTATACAAAAAATTGTTCTCTTCCAGAAACTTTTTGAGCCATTCTGTCCAACGCAGGAAAGAGATTTAGTAGCCTGCATGAATCTCCAGGATGTTTGGATTTCAACAACCCTGTACAGACATGGCACCAAGAACTTCTGCTAAACCTGAAAAAGCTGTATTTGCAACTAGGATGTTCCACTGAAAAGGGAAGGGACTAGTGTCCCCAAGACAGTAATACTAACAAAGCCACCAAAGCACAACTAGGTACGTCTGAGGAAACAGGCATTTTTCCTTTTAAGCATGGGGATCTTTTCAATTTGAAAAGAAAATTCCTTTGAAAAATGTAAAATTATCCTGAACTGTTTTTCCAAACAATGAACACTTTATGCAATATTAAATTAAACCTGCTATGGTAGTCAGCAGGAAAAAAGAATGTCCTGATGTTGATAACACTGGGGGAACAATTTTGAACACATTTTTTGTCGACTTCAATTTTTAAGCTTATTTACTCTAAAATAGGTATGCCGATTCTGAAAGTGCAGTTTTACTTCAATCACGTCAGGTTTTTCTCTACCGCTTATATTAATGCGATTACTGTAGCGTGGATTTGTATAGGCTATTCATATACACGCAAGACAAAGTGGTCAGAGGTTGTGGGATGCTCTACGTAGTGAATAAGCAAAATTTCTTTTTCTACTTACACACATATTTCCTTTCTTTCAGATCATGTCTGGCTCTGCTGTTTCTCGTCGCAAGTACCTAAACAACCCTGTTTAATTTTGTTATTTCTGTGGCACTTTCACCATTCCCAGTCAAAGGGCGAACATCAGCACATTTGTAGAGCAAGCCTATTTGGCATATTTCAAAGCTAAACTTGGTGATCAAGATAAGTCTTGGGCCCCTCATAAGGTGTGCAAACAGTGTGTTGAGGGTTTACGGATGTGGACAAAGAGAACACGTGATAAAATGCCATTTGGTATACCTATGGTTGGGCGAGAGCCAGAAGATCGTTTCAGTGACTGTTCCTTTTGTATAGTGAAAACTTCAGGATATAACAAGAAAAATAAATGTAACAGAATATTCTATTCTACCACCAGCTATAGACTCAGTGGCTCATTCAGATAAAATCCCAGTGCCAGTTTTTGTTTCACTACCCTTGTTTGAAGAACATGATTGTAGTGATGAACTAGGTGACAATAATGATGAAGAGTTTGAAATTGAAGTGGACTCTGTTCATAAGGGATTTGATAAGCATGAGCTGAGTGAGTTGGCACGTGATTTGGTACTATCGAAGAAGGCTTCAGAACTCCTAGCATCAAGACTGCGTGAGAAAAACTTACTTGAAAAAGGAACAAAGGTATCATGCTTTTGAACCAGAGAAATTGCATTTCTGCAGTACTTTAGAACTGGCAGTGGCTTTGTGTATTGCCATACCATACCTGATTTAATGGAGGAATTGGGAATTCTAATCTATAACTAAAACAAATGGCGAGTATTTATCGATAGCTCAAAGCAGAGCTTAAAGTGTGTCCTCCTTCACAATGGCAATATATTTGGGTTAGTCAAGTACCTAATTTTGGCATTTCCTAGCCTGTCGTTTGAAAAAATAAAGGCCGGTTTGTTTGATGGTCCACAGATTCAGCAGCTTATCAAAAATGAACATTTCATCAGGACAATGTCAGAAGTTGAAAAGAAGTCAGGGACTTCCTTGGAAACACACAAGCAAATAATAACACAGAAATTATCCAGAAGCTCTTGGAGAGCTACAAAATGCTTGGTTGCAATATGAGCATCAAGGTGCATTTTCTGCATAGCCATCTTTCTAACTTCCCGGAAAACCTTGATGCAGTCAGTGATAAACAAGGTGAACGATTCCACCTAGATCTGAAGGTCATGGAAGAACGGTATCAGGGTAGATGGGATGTACATATAATGGCTGACTATTGTTGGAGCATCTAGCCGGATTGTCCTAACACTGAACACTCCAGGAAAAGCTATAAGCGTAATTTTTTACCTTAACCGCTTACCCGTTTAGTTTTCAAATGTTTAAAATAAACAGTACATTCGTTATTTCATTATATTTTTATTGTATGTAAAATTTGTATACTTTTTTTGACAAAAATAGAGGGTACCCTGTATCGTAAAAACTGGATGTGATAGCAAAAAATGGGTTCATTTCTGGATTCACCATCCAAAAATTTGTAAAAAACAAGTGTAAGATCTAACTCAACAAAAAATGTGTTCCCCGGTGTTACCCTCTGGGTTTTGTGAAAGGAAGAAAGCCTCAGTGTAGGTAGTCCAAGTGAGGAAGAATGCCTTGTTTAGGGATGGTTGTTACAGTTTGACATAGATGGAACATTTTTTGAAAGCCAGTTGTCACTTGTGCAAAATGCACACCTAACTGCTCATATAGAATCATTTTTTTTTTACCCTCTCAAAATGATCAAAATACTTACTTATGTGTACATTCCGTTAGTGCTCCCTTCAGCCATTTATCTTTAGTAGCTTGTTTCAGTATATTCTTATATTCATTTTGCAGCACAAAAAGTGGCTTAATAGCATTTTCAATATACAGCGAAGGTCTTGTTGGTACCTCCTGCAGGAAGAAAATACATATTTAGAAAATACTGGTTAGCTGGAAATAATGTAAAAAGTAATATAAATGTACAATAGGAATTCAGTTAACTAAAGAACACCTCTCAAATTCAGCTTACATTACAATGAAATAACATTTACATTTCTGTCTTTAGAATTAAAGCATGTAATTTCAAAAAGTTCACACACACACTATAGGGCATTTTAATAAACAATCAGCATAATAAATTTGTTTAGAGAAAGTGTCTGTTTTTTTGCTTCTGTGATGTGAATAATACATGGGCAAATGCACTAAATGAAGTGTCAATTCTGTATAATCGTTGTAGATCCATATGGCTGCAACCACTAGCAAATCATCATGCACCTATTAAGGTCGTTAACACAGCATACAGGGCTTGCCTCTACATTCAGTGATACACATTGTACACATATTTTCTTTGTTTTCTTTTTTTGGAACATAAACTAAAGATACTGTTAGAGGTATATTATCAATCCTCGAAAGTAAAGGTTAGCCCTTCATAACGGTCATCGCATAAAGGGGCTCTTTTTTTAGTTTGTCCCTAAAATAACTTGAAATAGACAGAAGTAATTGTCCCCCATTTTGGTTTATGCAGCATTGGGGCTATAATCCAGAAGTAGAAAGAACATAACTTCACCCTAAACCAGCCACGGCCAGGTGCTCCTCACAAGATTTCTGACAGGATTCAAAAGAATATTCAGAAAGAACTTTAGAAAGACCTGGAATTCAAAGAAAGCAATATATAATGCACTCGACCGACATGGCTCCACTGCTGAAAAAAAAATCATATTGAAGCTCGTTTATTTGGAAGTTTAGAAATATGTTTGTAACCAATGTCATCAGCAATAAGGTTGTAAAGGTCTTGAGAGCGCTCTTTGCTTTTATCCATCATGAGAAGATTCTTGAGTAATAGCTTGGTGATGAGAAACCTTTTTTAGGCCATCAATTTGGACTAATCTATGTTTCAGAGGGGGGAGAATTGCTTTTAAAATACTGATAGATTTCAGCAGGTTTCTCGGCTTTCAATGCCTTTTTGCACCTCCATTTGTGTTCAATATTTATTCCCTGTGCCATTCCACTTTATTACATATAACTTAGTTTATGGACGTATTAGCTTTGATTTTGTGTCGATTACTCAAATTGATACCGGCATCTGGTGTAAGTTTTATGCCAATAGCTTATTAGAAATATATTTACTGAGAAAAAAAAAAAAAAAAAAAAAAAAAGGGGGGTTCCACATCAGAAGGGGGTCGACGCTGTGTCGCAGTGGTTGATCCATGAGTCCCAGTTAAGTTTAAAGGCATGTGGTGTATCTTTAAGGGTATATGTAAGCTTATATTTTACCATTATGCAATTTAGTTTAGCTTTCATTAGAGTTAGTGGAATAGATGGTGATTTCTATGCCTTTGCCAGTGCAATTCTGGCCACCAGCAGAACAAAGTTGCAAAATTTCTTAGTATATTTCGGCAAGGACATGTCAATCCTGCATGGGAGAGTGCTCTCTAGACTGGGAAATAGAGTAGGGTATATACCTTGTGGAATAGGATATGTATAACCTGTGATATAAGGTCAAATACTCTGTTCCAAAATTCTTGTGCAACCGGACAGGACCACCAAATATGCTCAGATGACCATAGAAAACTGAACAATCCAGGTATGTACCAGCTCAACAAAAGTTTGTAATTTAGTTCAATCAGACCATCATTAAGAGAAACCTTGGATGTGTTTATGATTATGTGCTATTTCAGTCCAGTCCTCCAATTCCCATGATTGCTGCAAATCCTTTTCCCAAGCCTTCATATATGGTAGCTTGGAGGAGGGGGTCGACAATGTTGAGTAAAGAATTGAGATCTGTCTGGTTGAATCACCTAGTAATTTACAGGTACTCTCAAATGCTGTTTTACAAAAAGAAGGCCTACCCGGGGACATTTTGTAGCTTACAAATGATTGAAGCAGGGCGTATTCAGTGCGGGGTAGGTCCTTATTTTGAATTAGATGGTTGAGACTCAGCATTTTTCTACCCTAAATAAGCTATGATTACGCCACCATTCAAAATGGTGGGGTGGCATAGCCGGTTGAATTCCCCCAAAGCGGAACATAGTTACACATAGTGGGTCAGGATGAAAAAAGACATGAGTACATCAAGTTCAACCACTAGGGAAATAAACATATCCCAGATATAAAACCCTATTGGACATAGTTTGTTCAGAGGAAGGCAAAAAAAAAAAACCTGGGACAATTTGCTTTAATAGGTGAAAAATATTTTTTTCCCCGATTTTATAAGGCAATCGGATGTTCGCTTCTATTTATACTTTATTCTTGATTTATCCTTATGGAGCCCTTAAATTTAAAAATATGAAGAGTGACAGGGTATGCCAAGCGAAACCCTTTTTGTTTTCGATGAAGGGTTGAGCATGTTGTTTGAAAAGACTTCCTCTTGCGAGAAACTTCAGCTGAGTAATCTGCAAATATTAGAAGATTCACCCCCTCTAGTGACAATTCACGGCAATTTCTATATGCTTGTAAAATAACCGATCTATCTGTATAGTCTCTGTACCGTACGATGACTGGACGTGGTTTATTATTATCATTACGCTGCGGACCTAAACAGTGTGCCCTATCAACCTTACACGGTTGAGAAAACCCCAGTTGAAAAGAATAGTTACAGAACACACTTCATGCAGTTCTCCCGATGCATAACTCTCAGGCACATCAAAAATTCGGAGTATATTTCTTCCATTATAAATCTCCAGCCCATCCATTTTTTTAGTCAAAAAATCAAAACGCTTGCTCAAAGTATGTATGGATGCCTGAGCGTGGGTAAACTCAGTATGAACATTCAAGAGCTTATCTTCACCGCTGTTAAGCCTAAGGGAATGATTGCTAAGTTCTTGTCTAAGTGACAAAATGCCCTTACGAATCGCGTTGTCTACTGCTTCTTGGATGGCTAGTTTCAGTAATATGGCCACCGCATCCGCAATGTGGGTGTATTCCGACGTCTGTGCTGTTCCTTCCTCAGTGGCGGTACTCATCAGAACTGGAAAGGAGGCTGCGTCAGCCATTTTGGATGTGGCAGTGTAATCTTTGTCCGCCGCCGATCTCTGTGATAAAGGGCGATTCGACTGTGTGCGCTCCAGGTTTTTATCCATCCGGAGGCACAGTGAAAGCACGTGTGTAATAAAACCCAAGGATGAGGCGTTGAACGGGTGAAATGTAGAAAAACCAGCCTGGGTGAGAGGGAGCCTCTCTTGTCAGCAGCTACTCCATGAGGTGCCAGAACCGGAAGCTTAATGTTTTACTTTTAAAAGTGAAACCTCTTGATGTAAGTGTACCAACAAATTTGTCCATGGCTGTATACCGTTTGCATATTGTCTTTCCCCCTTTTAAGGCAATAGGGCGTGAGGGTGTATATATACACACACACACATATATATATATATATGTGCTTGTGGGGTGTATTTTCATACTCTATTTTAACATACAGATGCATTTATGTATATATTGTTTTACAAAAAAAATATCTTCTAGTCTGCACACTGATTGGTGCTAGTTCCTGATATCATACGTTTTTTTTTTTTTTTTTACAGCAAAAAAGATGATTTTATATAATGTTAACATTTGCTGACCTTGTCAGATTGGCTTATATATGCCCAAATGTATAGGCACAGTATATATATATATATATATATATATATATATATATATATATATATATATATATATATGTGCTTGTGGGGTGTATTTTCATACTCTATTTTAACATACAGATGCATTTATGTATATATTGTTTTACAAAAAAAAATATCTTCTAGTCTGCACACTGATTGGTGCTAGTTCTTGATATCATAAGTTTTTTTTTTTTTTTTTTTTTACACAGAAAACAGAAGAGTGGTAGAGAATGAGTGGCCTCAGGATAAAAAGCTAACACTCCTCCAGTGGTGATGGTAAAAGGAGGTACATAACTTCAATGCAAACCTGGGAGGGGAAGGGGTGCTGAACTAGTTGTAAAAAAAAGTTGAGAGTGAGATGAAGTATGTACTTTTTATATTATATAGGATAAACAAATACTAGGTAAGGGAGAATTAAAAAAAGCTCAACCATAATTTTGTCTTTGCATGCATTCTTAAAGACATAATGCGCTGTTGCATGAATATGTATGATGTTAAAAAATAATTAAAAAAGAAACAAAAAAAAAAAAAACACTAACACTTCACTTGAAGAGCAACGTTTATGGTATTTTCATTACTAAGCATTTATCCTGTTTTCCGTTACAATCATAAAACTTACTGTAAAATCCCTTTTTGGCATCCATTTAGAGAATGCTGATAATGTCACATGCAGAAGGACTGAACTGTAGAACAAAAGCCAACTTTGGGCCAGCCCTAGGTCAGTCTTTAGCACAGAGGGACACAGAATTCTAAACACCATCAGACTTCAGTCCAGCAAGAAAAGGTCAGGCAATACGAGCAAACTGTTCCAAAAAACAACGGATTGGGCAACTCCCTAACAAAGCTTTTTGTTCCAAAACTTTAGTAGAGTAAATACCAGATCACAGCCTTACAGACCTAACAAACAGTTCCCCCAATAGTGACATAGAAGGCCTAGAGAATTAGGCCAAGCTCAAACTGATTTTTACAGCACTCTAAAAACAATAGTGTTCCTCTCACAGTCAAGCAGTACATGGGAAGACCACAACTGTACTAGGGAAACACTTGAGGCTGAATTGTCATCCCACTGTGCTTGGAGTCTGAAATGCAATGACTAAAATAGTAATACAGCAGCAAAAAAATAAATATTCTAAAGGGTACCACAAAGTTCCCCAAGGGGAATATCCATGATCTGGACTAGTGTATCCCGTTACCTGCACATGGCCAAAAGGTCACTGATTGCGCTACAAAGCAGCCCTAGGTGCTATAAAGAGAAAAGAAGTCCCTGTTACATATGATGGGTGGGTCTTTAGAGAAAGGGTCAGGGAACATGTAGGTCACTACCAGTAAGAGAGGAAAAGCACAAAGAAGCGGAACCTAACACTAAAAGAGTACCTTCAGAAATGCTCTGCAGAGTTGTCAAGGAGATCCACAACATTGCTGGTGGTGAGATAATCTGACCAAAATGATTGAATAAGACTTTAGGTTCAGGCTTAATAATCAGCAGCTGTTGATTTAGCAATCCTTATAAGTGTCTTTATTGCAGACAACAGCCATTTATTTTACCAAGGACCCTAGCAAAAACTAAGAATGGTGGATGTTGGAGGGGTTATACGTGTATGTATGGACTATTCTACAAAAAGTTTCTGCTATCTCTTTATTAATCAAAAGCTAGGCTCTTTTGATAGCTAAAGCAACATGTCACCAGGCACCTTTACAGCATGGATTTAACAATGCTGTAAGCAAAAGGTATTTTTTTAGCTAATTGCTGCTTTTAAGTGGTACATACACATGTTTCTAGCAGATCACAATTAGAAATAAACCCAAATAAAACAATAAACCCAAGAATACAAGCTACCCTATATAAGAGAGTTGGAAATGAAGATTTGAAATAGTATATCTCATTTTATGAATCTTTATTTTTGAACATATATTACCTGTAAGGAAATTATTGCAGAATTGTCTAAATACAGTTGATATGACTGATACAACAAACATATAAGCTGTAAATTTTGTTCATCTTCCTAACCAGACTCTGCAGACTTTCTTTTCTTAACTTACTGAGAACAGAAATTAGGATTTCTCCTTCAAGCTAATGGTCAGTGGCAACTGGCATTGGCCTTACAGAAAAGTTAAAAAACAAAACAAAAAAAACAAAAACAGGATGACCCACAACAAAATTATACTTGCCTTGTTAGTTCTCCTGTAAAGCCTAGGGACTTCAAGGGTGCTTTTTAGGTAAACTAGACAGGATTCACCGAGGTATAGAGAGATTCTGGTATTTATGACCAACAAAGGTTCAGATAATGAGGAAATCATGTCTTCTAACGCACCTAGAAACATATAGGTATACTTATGAGGAGTATAGGAGTATTTAACATGTAAAATTTACATAAAGCCTAATAATGAACATCTTTTTGGTTTATTAAATATACCTATATATATTAAAGAGTCTACTAAAATGTAGTTTTTTTTTTTTTTTACAATAATAGTGTATGTTACTTTTGTTTCCCTATTCCTTTCTACGCTCTTGGTCTTTCCTCTCCCAGTTCCCTGCCCCTCCCCCCCCAATTTATGTGATTTTTTTTCATTTGATGCTCAGACTAATTTTCGTTTAAACACCTTGTTATCTCCCTTTTCTATTATTATGTAAAATGCAAATTCCTAAGTTGAAAGTGCTTTGTTATCTCTTTTCAATATTCAAAGAATAGGATAATAATAAGAATAAAATACCTTTGCATTCTGTCAGATCTCTAGTAAGCCAACATTCTGTGCTCCCTGCTAACATTTTATCAGTTACATTGCTGCAATCTGTAAACTATGGGACAACCCTAATGTTCTTCCCCAGAAATATGTTTTAGCTGGGTGAGGGAGGGAGCTGTAGCCAGGTAGTCAAAAAGTTAGTGGATGAAAACAAAACAGATTTAGTGCTTTCAGTTTGGTTGTGCTATATGTAATCACTGTACTAGCGGCAGCATTCTACCACCCCCTAAGATGTTTTTCCTGTTTTTCTACTTCCCCCTTATTATGTCCCAGCCTTTGTGCTTTGTATTGTGCCCCATCTGTCCAGTGACCCTGTGTTACCCTACTTTTTAGTGTCCCAAAAAAAAACAAAACAAAAAACAGCCATTCCTTTTAATGTAAAGTATGTTTTTTGCAAAACATTTTAGGTGGAAAAATCACCAATGTGAACTAACTCTGTACAGCAAACCCACACTCTGGTACACCAGAGCGCTCCTGTGGGCAGCAAAAAGATATTGATTTGGGCTTTAGCTCTGTGATTCTGTGATGCCATGCTTGACAGATAGTAAGGTAAAAGCAAACTTTGAGCTAAAGGTAATCTACCAGTTCTGTTTACAGAGGCTTTAGAGTGGAAAAGATATAAAGTATAGATCTCTGGATCTTCTGAAAACAGAGTGGACAGGCGGATGAAGTCTCACTGACAGTTCTCTGCACAAAGCCCATCATGAGTAGTCGCCTGATGGCAGCTACTAAAAAGTGCTGAACAATATGCCTGGCCAAAGTATACCTGCATTAGGATGAAAATACTGTTCTTCGTAACAATTGTCAATTGAGGACTGGCAAGTTCCAGTATGTTTCATGTTTGTCATTTGACTTACTTAAAATGACTATACTAAATATACTTTAATTTCCCTTGGTGCATTACAAATTAAAAGGGTACTTTATATTTCACAAAGTAAAATGGCCAATTTTACCTATCTGCACAGAGAAAGACACACACAAGAGCAGGGTTATGAGTGGATGTGACATCCTAACCACAAACCAATCCAACAGATCCCTGTGTTGATTACATAAATGCAAAATAAATGATAGTTCAAGTATGTACCCCCTTTTCAATTCTGTGGAGAGATTTCCATCATATGTGCACAAAATACATTCTAATATTTTTAAGTATATGTTCCTCCAGATACTGATCATGGGTTCTTGTGCACATCTGCTATGATAAGCAGAACACAAAAGTAATGCTGTATTGGACTAACAAAACAGGTCTCCACTAGATTAAAAAAAAATGGTCATACCTTTAATTATTGACATGTTTTTAAAGCCAATGAGACTAAGCTTGGTCTTGATCAAGTCAGTTAATTTTGGTAGCTAAAAAAACAAAAACAAAAAGATTAGTAGTTATACCCTTTTTACCTGCTGCTACCTATTCTGTGGCTCATCCCTCAGAAAATAAAATAAAGAACAACTATTTATCCTCTACGGGCTTAAGAAAATTATCTAAAATTAATGGTCTGACAGACATTAACTACAAATAAGTAAAATGAAAGTTACCAGGAATTTTAAAGTATAATGGAATGTAGTCTAGAATAATTACTACAGCAGTGTCTAGCAGAGTCTAACACTACCTGCTGAATCTACATGTTTTGAGGAAAAACTGAAACAGGTTTTTGTAAGTAGAATTAAGAAAAACATTCACAAATGCAATGAACTAATAGTGATCATTGAATCAGATTTAAACTTTATTGTTGTTTGCTTCCTATGGAATAGTACTGATATTTGCTGTTTTATTAAAAAACTACTTCTGCTTTCAAGAAATAGTTTAAAACGTGCTATTTAATTGACAAAAGGTAACACAAATAAATGATCATCCCTGCCCTGCTATAAGCTGTGTAAATGTTAGAAATAGATAAAAATACAACATTTATTCATTTGGATGGTAAAAAGCTTTGAGGGACCCCCTAGTTCATTTAATAATTTTTTTAAGTAGGGCTGACCCTTGAAAAGGTAGGCATAGTACAAGCTTGGACCAAGGGGTAGCAAGAAGTACATTGTCATCTTTCTAAATTTTAAATGTCTCTTACTTGGTCAGCATCTACCTTATATATAGGGGGTTTTTTATTATTGGAATATTATCCATGAGAATTGGTATAAAGTAGTAGTGTTAGGAAGTATATTTTTTAAACATTTTTTTTACAATATGAATATGCCCATGTTTATTAAATGCAAACACTAAAAAAAATCTAGACTAGTGACTTCCTACCTGATCTGTAATTTTTTCCACATCGGCAACAAGCAGAATTAATTGATGCATTGATAATTTGGAAGACTGGGCCTCTGGTATTGATCTGGCTGAATTTTCTTCAGAAACCACAGATGAAGCAGCTACATCTTTGCTAGTAGATTGTGGAAAACCTTTAATCTCAGCCATACTGCATTCTGAAGTGACATGGGATGCAACCTTTACATTCGAAAGATCAATAAGACAGAGCAAAAAAAAAATGTAAGAGAAAAAAATAGGTTAATGAAATTTAAAACAAAATTTGAGTACTAAGAAAGTATTAAAATAAGTAAAAAAGTAAAAAAAAGTTATCTCACTAAAATATGAAAAAGCACTGCAATACTGCAATTAGAGAATATAATATAGATGACCAGATGGATTAAATTGAGACATTGTCTCCAAAATATTACATTTTGTTTTGTTTGTTATATATTTTGTTATCTCAGGTAATTTCAACGTTATAGTCAAATAAGCAGGTACATAGTAGTAGTGTGACAGCTAAAGAATAACAAGTGTGGCAGCTAAACTGGTTAAAGCCCATTTAAATGTTTTAGTTTAAATCTACTAAAGACATTGGTCCTGGTTTATTAAAGCTCTTCAAGGTTAGCGAGGATACACTTTCATCAGTGAAGCTAGGTGAACCAACAAACCTGGAATGGTTTTGTTAAAAGCCATTTGCTATTTGGTAGCAAATGTTTCTAACCCCGGACCAGATCCATTCCAGATTTGCTGGATCACCTAGCTTCACTGAAAAAGTATTTTTTCCAGCCTTGGAGAGTTTTATTAAATCAGGGCCATTTATTTAAAAAATTGCATATGCGCAGCAAAACAAAGTGTGCAAAGTATTAATTAGGTACCATCTATCTGTAAAAATATAAAAAGGTCAAAATCCCCACAACAAAATGCAACAATGTACAAAAAAAATACAATGCATTTTTACAGTGTTTTCTTAATGCTTAGTGATGCAGGTTTCCTATACTGTGATGAGTCTTAATGTGTGTACTCATACTCTCCCTTTACTTACGCAGAGCTCCCGATCCATCCAGAGCCTTCATCAATGGGGCCCCACGCATCTTGTAACTCACCTTCGTCCCTGGTCCCGTAATATTCCTCCATCTTCTTTTTTTTTTTTGTCACTCTCGTACTGGGCAGGTGCAAGATTGGGTGACATAGCCCGCTGCAAAAATGCCCCTTCTGCGCAGGAGCAGCCAGAAGCCTTCTGGGAGGTGCGATGTGTGTATCCCAGGTGACTCTTTGGTCCCGTTATGTCTTTACCACTGCAGCAGTAAATACCCTTTTATGTAAATTAAATATTTTGGTGATAGGTTTGCTTTACCTAAAAGCACACCTCTTGCTAAAATGTATTTAGGCATGAATATTTTTTTCCAGTTTTCCAATTTTTGAACACTTTCAGTTATTCTACTACCAATAAGGGGAAGGGCTGTATGCACCCTGAAGATTTTCTATGAACTCGGTTTGACTTCGTCAAGTAAAAGCAATGTGAGCTTAAGTATTGAATACAAGCAAACTATGAAGTCATTTGTGGCATGCAAACACAAAGATGCTAACTGAATCTATTACCTCTTTAACGAAAACAAAGTAACGTGAAAGGAGCTGGAGGGTCAACTTCCAAAAACGGTGTGCAAGTAAGGGTAAAAAGATCTGATCAGACCAGCATGTAGTCAGACATGTCCACAAAACACTGGAAGCTTGGAGGCAAAATGTATGATCATCTGTAAAAATACAATTGGTATAATAAAGATCTATACAATATGTGTTAAAGGCAGCTTAGAAGTCATTTGCCTAATAAAATAAAATACATAAAATAAAATAGATATAGTATTATAGTAGATAATAGATATACTCTTGAAGAGCTTTCTGAGTTTAAAAGGCTGTTTGCAGTCTAAGTGCACTTTAAAATGAGCTAATATTCAAACTGCTTAACATAGCTATTTATCAATTATTTTATAGTTGCCGTTTACAAAACTATATTTTACCCACAATCAGTTTACATGTAATCACAGGGAATTTATATGTATGATTTAAGTTTTAAAGCTGTTTGCTTTGATTCTTCTCCCAGCTTAATGGCTACGTTTACGAACATTAGCCAGGTGCAACAGTTAATTTTAACAATGTAATTGGGAAATTATTTTGGAGGTCCAATACAAATAAGGGCCTGAACGTATATTTAAAATAAAAAGACACCTCTGAAAAGTTAGGGAGATCCTTTTAAAAAGCTGTCACCACAATGTGTCCCCACTCTAGATGTGTGTAGATTTCAACTATCTGGCTCAAGTCTTGGATACAGACCCGACCTTAATCAGCCTGTAACTGGGCACTAAATAACACACAAGCTAGAACCTGCCCAAGTAACAGGCTTTGCTCTTTTTCCAAGCAGCAGGGCATTTGCTATTGATCGTGCACAAAGGGGTAGATGAGACACAATGGGAGGTATGGACATAATATCATTGGGGGATTGCTATTAATGCCTAACAGCAACTCAGACATAAGGGGGGCATGATCATTACTTAGCTAAGCCAAGCAAACTTGAAGTCTGTTTATTTGTTTTTCCTTCAAAATGAATGCATTATATTAGTAAAAAAAAAAAAACAAAACATACAAATACATGTTGTGTTTTTATAAACTGTAAAAGTAAAAAAAAAAGTTACCTGAAATTTCTTGCAGGGGAGATACTAAGGCAGTTTCTAGACGTCCTGCTATTTCCTTAAACCTTGAGGTATATGAAAAAAAACTAATCAAGTACCTTACCACAAAATTTAAATTTACTAGATATTACTACAGAAGAACTATCACAAAAGTCCTCGTACTTTTTTAATATCTGCTTATGTATAAGTCAAGAAGTAAATACATTATAAAGAAAAGTATTTCTTTTTATAGTTGCTTGGTAGGTAAAACTAAACTAAAGGTTGCAGTTACTGTATTAAAAAAAAAATTATGTGATACTTTAGTCTTTATTAAAAAAGATATGACATTTTTTACTACTAGTTTTACTACTGCAACAGAACAGTGTTTTATCGCAGGCTCAACCACAGTCCCAGACACTCCCATTCATGTGCAGCAGATCACAGTGCAGTTTCCAAAAGCTACAAGTCACATATGGCCTTGTAACTGCCATTTAGGATTTGCGCCTTGGATGCGGCCAAATGCAAATGTGGTTGCCTGTGGTGCTGCTTACCGCTCCTGGCAGCGGAGTGTGGATTTTACTTGCAAAAAGCGGTAATACCGAGTTACACTCGGGGTCGCTAAAAACAAAAAAACCCACGTTCCTTTGGCGTCCTGCCCGTCCATCCAGGTCCTCGGGCAGCGTCCTCCTTTGTTCTTCTCCCAGCGACTGCAGAGACGTTCTCCGGGGGTTTCCCGGTGACCTTGGTGCATGTGTTGATTTGTGTGGGAGGCCCGGCGGAAAATTCAAATAATTTTGTATTGGATTCAATACAAAATAACTTTATTGAGTCCAATACAAAGAAATCCTTATAAT
>NC_092861.1:105152203-105154610 GCF_032062135.1 Pyxicephalus adspersus
GGCAAAGGCTATTAAAAAGAAAGGTAATCAAGACAACTGGCTAAATATTTAACCTAATGGCAGTAGGGATGATAAAAATGGTTCCAAGTAGTCAGCAGTAATGTTTTTTCCAGGAAAAGCTTTAGAATACTGATTATTTTATATTTTAATTTATTTTTCCTTGCCTTTCAGTAATGTCTTGGGTCAAGAAATGTTCTGGGTCAAGTTAATCAATTCAGTAACAGAAAAAAAAAAGAGATACTTAATCAAAATAAATAACTTTTTTTCCTGAAGGTATGCAAAGATAAACCTTTGTGGTTACCTTATCTGAAAATAGACAGGTAAGTTCCATTTGTTGTTAAAACTATGGTAAGAGGGATGAGCACGCAACCTCTTCACGCTTGCTTGGGACCCACACTGACGTTCAAATCTCCTCAAAAAATCCATGCTTACAGTGTATTTCTAGAGAAATAAAGAAATAAAGTTTCTCAAAGTATTTTTCATCACAGAATTGTGTTTTTAAAACGCCCTTTTATCTTTTTTTCATTCTTTGTTTCATCTCAGTGCTACTAATCTACTGCAAACTTTGAAGCTACATCTTCCTAAATTTGGTCTAATTCTGACTCTTATCTGTCCCTTGTAGCAGATGAGCAAACTGCAATGCACTGTGTGTTCCTACAAAAGTTTATGCTACAGTGGCTTTTCTGTTATATCAAAGCAAAGATAGCAATAAGTCCTCAAACCATGTCACCAGTTCACTGGCTGTCCTTCCTTGGGCCACATTTTGACCAATTTGAGTAAGATTTTGTTGAGTTTTCCAGGACTTTTCTTTAAAGATTTTTTTTTAGTTACTTAAATGTGCATTTATTACAAGAAAATGCTATAAACATGTAAACTGACCCGTTTATTTTTGGCAGTATTTAGATCCTTTTCCTTTAATCTTAGATAACAACAGTTGCTAGTAAGTAAAGATACCTGGTGAAATATGTCAGGATTTCCTGGGTTAAATAGTGATGGCAGCTTTTCCTCCAGTCCATGAGCAATTTCTGGCCATACAGAATTAACTAAAAAGTCGTATCCTGGTACCATATCTGTCTTTTCACTAAAAAAAAAAAAAAGATAAAATACCCGTTTACTTAAGTCTTACAAATTCTAGCACACATAGTAAAAGTTGTTAGAAATCAAGCAGAAAAACTTCCAGTGTTTTTAAAGCCAATTTTTCTTTTGCGTTGGTTGGGAAAGGGCCAAAAATCCTGTCAGGTATTTATTACACTCTGTCCTCGCTTGAGAGATTTACCATCATTTATTAAAAATCAAAAAATACAGGATGCAAATATGTTATAGTTGTTTAGTTGTTGCCAAAACAGTAGGTAAGGGGAAATTATTTTTAGGAACATCTGTTGCATATACAAATGTCTATATAGGAATCTGCCTATGCATTGTGGACATTTCCACTCACTTTCTGCTGATCCAAGCAGAAAAAATAAAGCATCTTCAATGTACTAGACACCTAAAGGTGTCACTAACATCCCTTACTCTAGCAAAACTAAAATTTTAGATGCACTTTAAGGTAACCATGTTGAATGCCAAGTTGGCATTATTCGTACCTAAATTATCTATTACCTGTAGAAAGAGACCAAAAAGAAACCTAAAAAGAGACAAAAAGATAGAATTTACAGTTGAAGGACAGGCCTTGATTCCATAAAAGGAAATGGCCTAAAGCTCAATTGAACTTACAGATTAAGTTTGTTAAAAAATAATCCAGGAGCAAACCATCATTCCCAAGAAGCGCTCTGTAGTAAACTCTGAATATTAGAGCAAGTCATTAAGTTAGTTTAGTGCTAGATTGCAACTGATGTTGACAGTCAGTTGCTCCAGTATAAAAGCTGACTGAGACCACTCTCCTGACCTGATTTTAAGTCTAGAGTGCAGTCGGCATACTATTGTGTACTAGTAGCCTATAGTCATCCACAAGCAAAATACATTGAAGGCTAAGTCCAGCTATTATTATTTGTTTTTTCCCTTCATTTACTTCCACAGTGACATTACTTCTTTCTAAACAGGAATTTGGGGGGAAATGACAAAAATACATTTTAGCAATTTTTTTGCATAATTAGAATTTGTATTTCTGTTTCCACTGCTGTTAGAAATGTTCTCATACTTTCTATGTGAATCTTTCATAGGTAACCGTGTATATGCAGGAATATTTAGATATGCTCTACATCTCACTGTCCATCCTTACCATGACAGCACCACATGGGTTGTTCCTTGTGCATAAAAGGGTTCAAAAAGGCTGCTCTAGATCTTTAGACCATGAATTAAGCCAAAAACAGGGAAATTCTACATTAAAGTATGCAAGGGAAATAAAGATTGCATTGGTTTAAAATCCATTGTTTATAAAATGTATAGACACACACACAATTTTTTT
>NC_092861.1:105157799-105185626 GCF_032062135.1 Pyxicephalus adspersus
ACTTACCGCCTGTTACCAATCCTAGGTGCCTAGCATTTACCGCCTGTTACCAATCCTAGGTGCCTAGCAGTTGCCAAAGTCACTCAGAAAAGTAAATGTTTTTTGCCGCTAATATGAGCTAAGCCTAACTTGTTACACCACATTCATTATACTATTACACTACTACAAAGGAATACACTCTTAAAACTTAGAACACTAGTAAGTTGGGTCACAATACATGGCTTAGGACAGTTGTGGCAAAATACATAGAATAGAAAAATTGGATATACTAACGGGGCAGGCATTACAAAGTTGTAACAAATAATTGGGAGAAGGTAGAACACTGAAACAATAAGAGGTTACGGGATACCCATGGCATAAACTACTAGGAGGACTAAATTTGCCGTGTTTTGCCACACCCCCTTTATTACCACTTGGCTACAGCTACCTACCACCCGGCTGAAAAAAATTTCTGGGGAGAACACTGTAGGTATATGCTCCAGGGCTGTTACGCTTATCTTTAACTACTTGTCTTAACACCTGTATAGCTCTCTGGATACCCCCTGCTGTATTAACCTCCCCCTTTTCTTTCTCCTTTGGTTTTTGTATGTTAGCAATGCTTCATTGTATTATCCTCCCTCTATTCTCTCCCTCCACCAGCCCTTTCCCTGTCAAGAAATCCTTTAAATAATGTTAAACAATGTGGGGGAACATCTGTGACTAACATCCCCCAAAATGTAATTACTATGACATCATTTTAACATAAACTCTCCCCAATACAAAATATATGGGGTTCCGGTACTGGAGGGGTACAGTTATGTGTAACGGGGAGGTGTATTTTGATGGACAGAATTTTTTTATGTTGTAATGATGCCATGATGATGAAAGTTTGAGGGTGTTAGCCACAAGTATCCCTGACGTGCACCTTTATTTTTGTTTTCCTGCACCTGTCTGTTTTAGTGAAATTAGAGTTCAAGGTTGAGAAGCAGACAGGGAAGCATAGTTTGACAATTATAATTCTGTGAAAGGTAGATATAAATTTAGGGGGCCCAACCCAATGTTTCTTACTATGTAGGTGGCCCTGGGGTGTCCACAATTTGAATTTTCAATTTTGGGCCTGTAGACGTACTCTCTTTTTAAACAATAACCCCAATGTTCAATTTTCACGAGTTTTAAACTTGTGACGCCCATTTCTTGAAATTCCTTGAAATTGTTACTAGTAATGGTTTAGGACATATAAAGGTTGTTAGGTAGCAAAATATGACATGCAGCTTTTACAGCTACCGATAATGTCAATACACATTGTGGATAAACTTCACTAGCAGTTACTGCCTGTTACCAATGTCCCAGGTGCCTAGCAGTTGTCAGTAGTCACTCAGAAAAGGGTTATGAACTTAGTATGAACTAAGCCTAACTTGTTATACTATTACACTCATACAAGGGATTACACTCTTAAAACTTAGAACACTAGGAAGTTGGATCACTAATGGGGCCGGCGTTAGAAAGTTGTAACAAAGTATAGGGGGTAGGTAGAACACGAACACAATAATGGGATTTACTGGATACCTATGTCATAAACTACTGGGAACTCTAAACTTGCTGTGTCTTACCACATCCCCTTCTTTACCACCTGGCTACAGCTTCCCCCCCCCCGGTTAAAAAATTTTTTGGGGGAGAACACTTTAACGTATCTCTCTAACTAATGGTAAAACTCATCGTCCCAAACATTTCTTCAACTGTGAAAACAACGGGCATCAATCATCCAAGAGGATTTTTAAGAAACGAATATATGAACACATTTATTCCATCACACATGAAAAAATCATAACAACAGTTGGGTACTATGTTGTCACCCATCACAACTATGACCCTAACATGATTACATTTTCCGCTTTAGAACATATATCCTTGAACCCAAAACACAGTAACTGTAACTAAAATGAGTGGGCAAACCAAATTTCCAGACTCTTTTGCAGTACGATACCTCTTTTCAGAAGAACCAAGACCTTAAAAAGGGAGGAATATATCTAACATCCAGGACCCAGTCCTTGCATCCTGTATACAATTTAAAACATAATCTGAAATTTGGAGGTATGTTCCTCTATGTAAAGCAATATAAAATTGTATTAGAATTCATTTGAAATTCAACATTGGATACAAGCCTACCTTATCAATGTAAGGTTTTACCAAAACCTGGCCAACAAGAGCTTCTGCATCTTTTGTTTTGTCAATTGTAGCATATGTCCGCAAACAGTGACGAATTATATCCACATTTGAGGTCTGAAGTCCTTCCAAAAGGAGACTTTCTAAGGAACGCTGCAACATTGCTGTTATTCCAGCAATACGCTAGAAAAAAAAAAAAAGGTTTATTGCTGTCCTTTTTTTCTTAATCGAAAATCATTTAATTAAAAACCAGGAAATGGTTTTAAAAATGAGCTAAGGAAATGACCAAAGTTAAACTATGCATACACCTTCTATCCTTAAAAAAAAGGTAAAGAAAAAGAGAAGCAGATGTCACACCCAGTTTGCAAATACTATAAACCTAATGTATAAAAACTGTTACAGTTATAATTAAAATTTCAGTCTGCAGACTATGATTTTCCAAAGTTATTCAAATATTGCTTTTTTTTAATTAAAACAACATGGGGTTTCCAGAAATCTTCATGCTTGTATGACTAGCACTCATTTTTGATAAGCTACACTACACAGTTTGAAAAAGGACACAGCAAAAGAAACAGCAAGTTTTCTCAACAAAACTACATGTCTATCCAAGTTTACCCTGTCCACTAGGTAATAACGTTACTGCTAATTACACTACAGGAAAGGACAAGACAGGAACAGGTAAAACATGTTACAGGGATATGCAAAATAAAATTTAATGCTATTTATAAAGTAGATCATATATATTGTATTTTTTTCTTTTAGATGCTCTGCCTTTGGGAAAAAGGAGAAAAAAGGTTGTATCTGCTATCCTGGCCAATTTTTGCACAGCAGTTTAAAAAATAAAATAAAAAAAAAAAGCCTTCAGAAAGCACAAGGTTGAAAAAAACTACATGTGCTAGATGCAATTAATAAATATTTATTATGCATTAAAATTAACCTCCTGGGCGGTATATTGTTTTTCATGAAAATTTATTTTACAGTATAATGTAATAGTATGGGTATATTAAGGTTTGAAACACATAATCATCTCAAAATAATAAATTAAATAATTGAAAAAAACAAAAAACAAATATTATACTTATATACTGTAAAATAAATGTTCATGAAAGACAATGTACTGCTTTTACACATATAAAACTACTGTATTGCATTCAATACAGTTATTTTCTATTCAATGCAATACAAATAGATTTGAATTTCCCACCACGCGCCCGAATGTGCGCACACACCGACATCACCGGGAACTTCCCGGTGACTCATCGGGTGCAGAGAACAACGGGCGGAGGAAGAAAGAAGAGGGGCATCGTCGGAGGAGGATGCTGGCGGATCAAGTAAGTCTCGTTTTACTAGGGTTTTCCATTGGTTTAGCTACCCTGAGTGTGAATCAGGGTTACCTCTTCCAGCATCTTTTTTTTACCTCTAGTTACACTCAGGGTTACCACTCGGCAGGTTAAAATAATTTGAAAATTCTTTTAATGCAAGATGTATCATAAACACAAATTTTTCAAAGCTTTGAGATAAGCTTTGAGAGAGTAATTCCAGCGCTGCTTGACACTGTATAAACTAACTTGTTTTAAGTTTGCATTATGCCTGTGAAAGTTGCTAGCCATGACTGTCAATACCAGAAGGGAATTTAAAAGAAATCAATTGTTGTATTAGCCTTAGAGTTGCCCACCTGATTCTGGCTTTACTATCTACTGAGTCTCTGCCCTGGAACAAGCAAATCAGCCAGTGCAATTTATGGTCTAGCATGGTTTCACAAAGCCATATCACTATGTATTTTTCATTTGTCTATAGCAGAGGTCAGCAAACTTTTTTGGCCACTAGGCCATTTCAGGGGTAGGTAGGAGCACACTAGACCGGACTCTCTCTCGAGTCCCACCCAAATTGCTCCGCCCTCACCAAAAACGCCCCTAAAGGGAAATCCCTCTGCTCGGCAATGCATAAGGAGGGGAGGTAATGTTCCCTATTTACCCTGGCTGCGGTAGTGTTAACGCCGGCCGCAGTGAATAGGGAAGGGAACCCAAACACGGAGGCTCAGGAGCCGCATGCGGCTTTGGGGGCTCCGGTAGTTTGTTCCAGCTACGCCGCAGGTTGCCAGCCAGGATTAGGCTGGACCGGCCAGAGGGTGTTAGCCTGGAACTACAGGCTAGGCTGTCTCTGGCCTAAAGGCCGGAGTTTGCCAACGTCTGGTCTATTGATACAGGTCTATTTATGTATATTCTCATCCTGTTTACCCTTTACACACAACATTTAAATGACAACATATTGTGTGGTTAAGACACCTGAAACTACCTAATTTTCTTACTGTACATTAAATTTTAATTTAAAAAAAAAAAAAAATCAAGTTATCTATGAAGCAACAAATTCTTTACTTACAGGTCTCACTTTGTCCAAAAGGGGCATGCCTTTGCTTTGCACTGCATGAAACTGCAATTGGTTAAATTCTGTTGCTATTCTTTCCAGAATCTGCCCAGTAAGCAATGTGCTTTAAAAAAAAAAAAATGGAAAAATTTTGAGTATATTTGTTGCTTTATAAAATCTTAAACACAAAATAAATAGGACTAGTATCCCAACAAAGCATTTTTGGACATTCGTCACAACAGAAACAGAGAAACAGTCATTGCTAAACAGTACCTGAAAATGCTAAATACCTGAATATTAACCTAACCCACTGGCCTAATATTTTTCTTAAGTCAATGATGCCAGACAAGCATAGAGAGCAGTAATCTCACAGAACAGCTTCTATAATTTAAGATTAATAACTCAAAAATTGAAAGCACGAGGGTCAACATGGAAGGTAGGCAACAACATTTTCTTAAAAGAAAAGCAATGGCAGCCTGCATAAATACATTTTGAGTCTCATGATAAAGTTTACAGCTAAACTTTAAAGTAGTAGCCCAGTAAATGTCCAAATATTTGATTGAAACAAATATATACCATTTTAAATATAAAAGGATTTGCAAATTCTATCAGCCATCTCATGCAATACTCCTACACTGCAAAAACCAAGAAGGTGAGGAACAAATTTTCAAGTTTAGCAATACAGCTTCATATGTTGGTTACCAGCTACTCCACTTAAACTGGTAGAGGCGTTAAAATTGAAGTATGCGGCTCACCTGTTCAGCTCTGTATTTGTTTTACAATTCTGGGACGACAAAATTTTTTCAATTTTTTCAACTGAGTGAATTACTCGTATCATTCTTAGCACACACATCTAAAAGAAATGAGGATTATTATTATTATTATTATTATTATTATTAATAAACAGTATTTATATAGTGCCAACATAATATGCAGTGTTGTACATTATATAGGGGTTGCAAAGGACAGACACACACAGGACAGTGACACAGGAGTAGGAGAGGACACTGCCCACAATCTAAGGCGATGTTCAGAACAGCTTTAACAAAACGCAGTGTTTACTGCTTCCAACTGCCTTCTCTGCAGAGCCAAGCGTCTTGAAAAGATTTCAGGCTAAAACGCTAACTCTTGCCAGCACCTGACAGTAAAGGGAATTATCATATTACTGCTCTGTACTTCCTCTACTCATTCCCATCCGGTGTCCCACTTATTAAAGGGGGCTTCCAGATATCGTATAAGCCCCCCACCTTAAGTCCCATTTTACCAACTCTGGCCAAATGCACTAGGATGCTCTTTGCTCCTGATCTGGAGCTACCAGTGCACCTGGCTGCTCTTTGCTCCCCATCAGGGGCTACCAGTGCACCTGGGTGCTCTTTGCTCCCCATCAGGGGCTACCAGTGCACCTGGCTGCTATTTGTTCCTCATCTGGTCTACCAATGCCCCAGCTGTTTTTTTGATCCTCATCTGGATTACCAATGCCCCATGGGTGCTCCTTGATCCTCATCTGGTCTACCAATGCCCCTGGATGCTCTTTGATCCTCCTTAGGTCTACCAATGCACCTGGCTGCCTTTCCAACCTCACGTGGTGTACCAATGCACCTGGGTCACTTTACAACCAAATGTGGTCTACCAATGCACCCAGCTGCCTTTGCAACCACACGTGGTCTACCAATGCACCCGGGCTGCCTTTGCAACCACATCTGTCTACCAATGCACCTGGCTGCCTTTCCAACCAAATCTGTCTACCAATGCACCTGGCTGCCTTTTCAACCACAGGTGCACATTTTGAATATGGCAATAAATGTAGCAGAATCCTGTAATCCTCACAGGCTCACCTGCTTCATCTAAAAAAAAAAAACCCTTATACTTTCTTAAATCTCCCTGTCAGATATGCCTCAAATTTTTCCAATGGAGCAAATGAAATTGGGAGTCCCTGGGGTCAGCAAAAAAAACTAGCTTGGACTATTGCAAATGCTATGAGAGGAAAGGCAACAGGTCCTGACAGCTTCACTCTTTTGTATTACAAAATCTTACAACCCTCCTTGGGCCCATTCAACTGCCTAATTGTCACAGCGCCCGCTATGGCAAGATTTGTTGGTGGCTAATAATTTGTCAATAGATGACAGAAAAAAAACCTGACTGCATTAATTGGAATTTCATAAAGAGAGTTCTTGCTTATGTAAATTTTCTGAGATAACCTGAAAATTGTGAAGTATTTCAAAGAAATTCAGGTTTCTTCATTCTGCATCATAACGATTTCAGCCTTAAAACGTACCTTCTTATCTTATCCATTTGTTGGATGCTATTAGTGCATGTATAGCTGCTATCTGGTGTGATTTGAGGTGGCCCATTTTTTCATCAAGATCAATGATATTAAGTTATTGGAGGACCTTACCTCTATTCTGAGAGGGACTGAATAGGCCTACCGAAATGAATAGTTTTTATAGACAATATGTTTTCTTATTTACATCCCTCATTTACTCTCTGCAGGGCTGTGCTACTCCTGTGCATATGTACCAAAATCTCCATCAATTCCTATGAAAAGGCAATCCAGAAAATGCAAAACCCACCTGGGAGAATTTGGAAATAGAGGGTTACAGTACCAAGTTAGACACGTAGGGAGATCACATTGCATTTATGCTTACAGGTAATGTAAAAGTCATAACTTGCCTTTTTGTTCCTAAGGTCATCTTGTTTAGCCAAACGCTCATCCACTGCCCGAACGCTTTGATTAACAGATGTTTTAAGACTCTGCAAGAAGAACATTGCATTTACTTTAAGTAATATAAGAAAAACAGGTTGAAAAAAAAATCTTGAATAACTAAAAGCATATATTAACCAGTTTTTATAGATAGACTGAAGATTCCTCAAAATAATTTTAATTTTAAACATGCTTTCTATTTCATGCAGCCTTTCTAAACAATGTGATCTAACTGAATATATAGTACAGCTAAATTTTTGCAGATGGAAAAGCTTAATTTTTTTTTTTATATAGAATCTTCAAAAAAATGAGTGGTTTTGTAGGTAGACAAATTGCTAGGCCAGAGCTGCTCAACCTTAGGGAAACACTGTTAAAGGTAATAATTGGATTCCGTTAGTCAGTGTGTGAGAACAATGTCACTTACACTGGGGTCACTGAAAAAAGTTAGAGGTGGTTTAATGCTCCATTTTTACAGGCAGCTAAAACGATTATCGGCACCATGCCACTGGCACTGTCAAGTGGCATTGGACTCAAAACTAGGTAGCCACTTTCCAATGAAAGGTCAATTAGCAACAACTCAAGTAATCCCTGGCAACCACTGGAGGAACCACTTTCATGGTTTTTAGAGCTTATTCTGTTGTAAGGTGACACTATTATTTATAAATTGCACTATATATCTGCGTAATGATGCCATAAACCCCTCTCACTTTGCCTACAGCAAAAGGGTGAAGGGCTTTAAGAAACTAAAGACCAGCAGAGATTTTTCAGAGAGAGCACCTCTGTTCCTCTTTATTGTACATGGGACTAAAGCCAACAACTACCAAAAGGGGAGTTATTTCTCACAGGAATGTTAAGTCATGAAAAAAATAACAGTGCATTTATGGATTTAATTTTACGTCTGCTTTTAGAAGCGAGCGTGTTTGATAATAAATGGATAGTCAACTTTGTCCACATCTCTGCTAACTGTGTTTCCATTTTCAAAACTCAGTCTTGCATTTTCCCATTACCAAGATTGTTTTCTCCAGTCATAATACAGCTATTTCTTCTTTCTTTAGATTTAAATTCATGTGTGCCCTGTAAAATCTATGTAGTTTCATCAGTTGCCCCTCTACTTGGCAACTGATGTGTTCTTGTGTTATAATTTAGGTAAACTTGTTCTTCTCTCCTCTTATCTTTTTCCAGTGATGCGTTACACAGCTATAATACCAATGTCCAAATTGATGACTGGATGTATACAAATATTCTGTCTTGTTGCACCTACCAAAACTTCCTCACGCAGCTGACCTAATGGCACTGAAAGTTGACTCAATGCTTTATCCATTCCAACCTGAAAATTAAAAGGAAATAGGACACTTTAAAAGACTTACCAGAGGACAACAAGTTATTTTATTATTTGCATTTATTTTGAAATGTTATTCACGTGTTAGAATTGCTCCTCAAATGTTAACCATTTGTCAGTCATGTCTGAATAACATGTGATCTGGCCACAGATGGGGAGACAGTCTCATAAATAAAAGGGAGTGGGAATTTCTTCAAACCCTCACATGACCAGAAAGCAATGTGCTGTATTCTTTGAAACACCGATAAATAAGAAACTTTAACAATGATGAATTAGTAGTAGAAGGAGAGCAAATAATTTGGGACACATCTATAGGAAATGAAACACCTTTGAAGGTCTGAAGCACTATTTACCGATTACTCCAATAATATAGAAAAAGAATGTTCTCAAACATTAGGAGTAGCAGATGCTTTTATTAAGTCTTGTATTTGGCAGGAGTTAGTAATCAAGGGTTATTGTACAGTGTTTTATAACAATTGTTATTACTGAGCTAAGCAGTGGACACTAGGGATTTACTCTGTATTACTTTTTTTAGTTAGCATTAGACCCTTGCCAAGTCTTCACTGCTGTCTGATTAGATATTTTTGCTCTCCATTTATCTTGCTCACCATTGTCAACTGAAGTTTAAGTGAAGTTAAATCCAAATTGAATTACTGATAAAAGAGCAACAGCTGCATACAATTTGAATTATGTGTCTTTAATAAAAAGGCTGCATCTGCACCATACAGAATTGTAGATATACACAGTGCCACACACAAGGGAAGCTGGGATTACTGGGTTTCCCATGTAACCAAAGCCGACCCAGTGAATGTGCAGCTCAGCTTTGTTGACAGAAACCCAGAGCAACTCACCTAGTATGATGTTATCTGTTCCTTTATGCAATAATGACCTGCCTGATCGAGTATTTGTAAAAGTGGAACTTTAGGATAAGTTTAATAAAAGAATAAGACAAACATAAGAAATTCCTACCAGGTTCGTTGACAGGTTTACAAAGTCTGCGTAGTCTTTATTGATTAGCTCCACCATTGCAGTCTTAAGAAGTCTGTAGTAAATCTCTAAATCATCACGAAGATTCTCCAACTGCACACGCTTTCTGCACTCTGACACAAATTGATCAACATCAAACGAGTCCTTTGGATGAGAAATAAATGTAAACAAAAAATTCACATTCAAAGAAGAAAACAAATCTGCTAGACATTAGAACAAAATTGCTAGTCTACACTCATGTAGCAATTGCACCCCTAAGCCAAAGTAAAGTTGTTCACACTTTTTACATCTGGCTTGCGCTGGAGCATTTGCCTCATTTTTCATACAGTCCGGCCTAGCAGTAAAGCTCCTCCAAGGCCAGATGCCAGAGGTCTAAATAAATCGTGATATAATAATTGTATTTACCGGTCTTGAAACAAAATCATGCATTCATCATCATATCTTCTCCTTCTAGAGCGGACCTATCAGCCTCCCATATCATAAAAGGGGAAAGACCATTTGAATTGGTGCCTTCAAAATATCACTTTATATTTCCTTCTAAATTCCCCTTCATTGACCGATATTACACACTCAGGGTTAGAGTGGGCATGGTCTGCATGGGTCCTGCATAGAACGCATTGACTTGCTTAAAAAAAAAAACACTGAACAATTGTTAGATATGCAAGAAAGAATTGCCAGTCACAGCAAGATCAGGACGGAAAACTGCCTGAATCTGAGCAAAATGTCTTAAAGCATGAAACTCCCACTTTTAGGGAAACATTTGGTCAATCTAACACAGGTACCTAAAATTACTTTTTGAAAAGGACCCCAAGGACGTATTACATATAGAAAACTACCACATTCCAAATTGACCATGTAGAAAGCTTGGGACCCAAAAAGAGGAGTTCAAGAGAGAAAAAGCAGGATTTTAATGTACCAAAATTCCAGTTGAAATTAGTCAGTTTTTATTTGCCTGCTGTCTGCCTATATGAAGGGACCCATTGAGACCTGATAGAGGAGAACGATGCTCTCTCTCTCACTCTATGCGTCTCCAGCTGTGCTTGGCGCAGTTGAGCCAGCCCTATAAGTGGTGCTGGGCCACATTGTTTGCATTCCAGCTTCATTTTGTGTCTGGTACTTCCGCAGTGTCATCTGTAGCCCAGCGTCATTTCCGGTTGTCAGTCTGCACAAAAGTCAAGCTAACCATTTTCCTTTATCATTGGCACAGTTTAAATATTCCTGTATATTTACACACATATATGTTTTCTAAATTTATGCTTTTTCTGCAATAGTGCAATCAAACACTCCTGAAGAAGCAGACCAGCACATCAGTTCCCTGTGAGATTTGGTGAACAGTAAGTTAAATATTTTGTTAAGCGAACTTTACAGTTTAGGTTTATGTACTGACCTATCTGGACTGTTCTGTTAATATTTATGCATTTTAATTGTATAAATAAATTTTGTGTATTTAGTTTTGACCGGTAGTTTAGTCCAGCCATTTCTGTATTGAACCCCCCTTTTTGGTTTACAAGCTTTCTACATAACACAGGTACATACCAATGGATTCCCGAAATGCAGGACATCCGAGTCCTTATGTAATAGAGATGAACAAAGGCAGACTTTTTTTTATCTTTTACATAAAGGTTCGCCATGCAAAGATTTATAAGACATCTGGATTTTTCAATAACTATAACCGGTAATAATGGGTTAGGTTAACAAGAGCCAAATATATTTAGACTTCAAATCATGAATGTTTGTGAAACAGGCAAAAACTAAAAATAAACTGCTTTAAAATCAGATGATTAAAATCAGTGACGGCTTTAAAATTCTTTAAGAGACCTCTAATTCCTATTCCATCAGGAAATACAAATTAAGAATGGTCAGTGATCTGTTGCTTACCAGGCATCGGCTGCCAAAATTTGACAGCTCGCAAGTGGTCTTTTGAAGACTGATTATAACAGCAAGGTAATAAGTAGAAGTGTCATTTATTGTTACCACTCCATAAATAATAGAAACTATAACTATGGGCAAGACTACAATGAAGGTTTAATTAAAGCGTATAAACACAATTAAAGTAATATGCTTAACATGTCTTTTTAAAGTATGCGCTTATATTGACTCGCAAGCAAATTATTCGTCACAAGTGGTGTAAACCCACACAAATCCCCGATACCGTGAAAACAGCCCGGAAACCGGACAGTGGAAACCATTTCTATTGGAAATCATTCTTATAAGCGAGAACCAGAATCAAACTAACCTTCATGAACTCGTCCTTGTCAAAACACAAAGAGCTAGGGCTCTGCGGTAGCTGCATCTTGTCCATGTCAATACAACTGGGAAGACAGTGGAAAACTTAGTTGACGCGGCACTTCCGCCAACCTTCACATACTCGCGACGTCACGATACACTTCACGCCCTATTTTGTGTCACAGCACCACCTGGTGTTCGCCAAAGGATTTTACACCTAATTCAATGTAGCAGAGGAAGTCATGCAGGGAAAGAGTAGGATAAAAAAAGGTCAGTTCCCAGTCCCCAGTATAAATCGCAGCCCTGGCTGTTATAGTAACTCTGTGTATAGCACTGTCCTCAGCACACTCACAAGCAATGCACTACTACTTTGGTTGAGTGAGATTCAGTTGGATATTTTTATCCAGCATCTAAGCCCACCCCCTGCCCTTGATTCACAGGAGAGACACTTTCCACAGCAATTAGGACCGGTCCACCACTGAAAAGAAAAAAGGTGATGTAATGTGTCCATACTACAGACATATATGTGTGGGTGACTTTTAGGTTATGGGTGACCCAATTGGTACGTGTGACACCGAAACCTGGTGTAAGACTTTTATTTCAGGCTATATCTGTGCTGTAGGCAGACAACAGTAGATATATAATTGGCCCAGGAGCAAAATTAAAGCTTTGCATTACTGAAAAAATAATAATAAACCTTTATATAAATCTTTTATTTGGAGTAATATGGAAGTAAGTTTTACGATCTAAGAAATATAATGTATTTATTGTGTCTCATGTTTTGGAAACCTCTACTGCGTTTGTACCAATTTAGAAGACAGATTTTGTAAATCCTTTTAATGGCCATGCTCCCCAACCTTCCCAGGTCCTGAAAAAACAAAATCCTGGTATCCCAGTTCAAAAACTTTTTTTCAGCACCCACACCAACACTGTTAGTATAGCACAGGGGTCAGCAACCTTTACTATCAAAAGAGCCATTTTGCCTCCTCTTCCACTAAAGAAAAATAGTCTGGAGCCGCAAAACATAACACAGTTTATAAACTTTTAAAAGTTTTAATATTTTTTTAATTTTACCTGTTACAACAAGTGTGCATGTGTAGGCCTACTTTGAAATAAATTAAACACTGAACTATGCCCCTAGAAGCCTCCAGCTTCTAACGTATCATCCTGTTATATTAGAAGCTGGAGGCTTCTAACGTAACAGGGTAGATTTTTTTGATGGGCAGAATTCTTTATGTTCTGACGATGCCTTATCGATGAAATTTTAAGGGGTGTTAGCCACAGGTGTCCCTCATTTTCAGCTTTTATTTTGTTCACCTGTACCCCCCAATCTTGAGTATTTGGGGTTCAGGTGCTAGAAGCCTCCAGCAATGTGTAACAGGGTAGATTATTTTGATGGGCAGAGTTCTTTATTTTCTGACGATGCCTTAGCGATTCAATTGTAGGTGGTGTTAGCCATAAGTGTCCCCCACTTGGACCTCTATTTTGGTCACCTGTACCGCCTCCCCCCTGTTCCAGAGAAATTGGGGTTCAGATGCTAGATGCTTCCAGCAATGTGTAACAGGGTAGATTTTTTTGATAGGTAGAGTTTTTATGAATTTTTAGGAGGTGTTAGCCACAGGTGCCCCGTACTTGCACTTAATTTTTTTTCACCTGTACCCCCGTTTCCAGATAAATTGGGGTTTATGTGCTAGAAGCCTCCAACAATGTGTAACAGGGTAGGGGTTTTTTGAAGGGTGGAGTTTTTAGGGGGTGTTAGTCACAGGTGTCCCCTACTTGCACCTACATTTTTGGTTTTGTACATCTCCTCATTCCAGAGGAATTGGGGTTCAAAGGAGGGGGATGTCATTGTACACACCCATTTGTACACGCCCCGTGGTAGATTTATTTCACTGGTAGATTTTTTTCATTAGAACACTGGATAGGGAATCCCCCTCCTCCGCAGTGTCTTGGGAGGAAGGGGATCCCCCATCAGAGATCTCCCTGCGGCAGCCGAAGGGAGCCACAACAAGGAGGCTGAAGAGCCGCATGCGGCTCCGGAGCCGCAGGTTGCAGACCCCTGGTATAGCACATTCACAAATTACTCCTATTCACTTTGACTGGCTCCTGGCAACTCTTACTTACAACTTATTGGCTGGAACTATTGGTTATATTTCTATAATTGGCCAGATACTGGTCCCATGTTTGTGTGTAGTGAGGAGTGTATCAGGGGCTCCTTAGTTGAGGGATTTGTATTGAGGGTTTATATTGTGTAAGAGTCAGTTGTATGTAATGCACATACAATGTGCATAGGCCACGCAAATGTAACATACAGCTCAATGTATAGTGTATAGGGAGTTGCAAGTATGTACCATATAAAATGAAGCATTATCCCATTTCAGAGTGTAGGGACCTGGAGTATGTAAAGTTCAGCTTTCCTTCTGCCTACAGAAGGCCCTAACTGCCAGTGTCTAGGGAAATTGGGAGAGGGCTTCCTAGGTAAACCTACTTCCTCTCCACCTTCTAGGATAACTTTTCCTGTATGGATCTCTTGCATTGACCACCATTTCTAGTCCCAAGCCTTTCTAGACTCTGGCGCGGCTGGGAACTTTATAAATGAACAACTGGTGCCTGTAATATCCCTGTGGTGCCCCTATCTAAACCTTTGGTGGTCTCTGTGGTAAATGAGACAGTCCTGCCCGACTATATCCAACATGCCACCGTTCCACTCACTATTAAATTTGGGGCCTTACACACTATTTCTTTCCTTGTTATTCCTATGGTAATTCATCCAGTTTTGCTTGGGTTGCCCTGGCTATGAAACCAAGCTCAGTGTCATTTAGGATACTGGAGAAAGTCTTTCATGGAGTACTACATGCTTTCAGGGGTGTCTCCCCAGACTCCTAACTGTTCTGCAAATTTGCTCAGAAGCCACACCATGCACTGGGTTACAATAAAAACAATACTTGGAGTTTGTGGTCATTTTCAGCAAAAAGTAGACAGAGACTTTACCACTGACCTCCTTCTTGGTTCTATTCCCCTATCGCGGCAGGGTTTGCTCTCTGTCTATTCCAGAAACTGTCTATTCCAGAAGGCCTTGTCTGCATATATCCAAGAGAATTCAGAGAGGGGCTACATCCGTAAGTCCTTTCCCCAACAAGAGTCTTCTTTGTGCAGAAAAAGGATGGTTATCTGCTGATCCGGTACTTATTATCTGCTAATTCCTTCTCACCTCTCCTTCTAGTTCTCACCAAACTAGCCTGTCAGTCTCCCTATATATGCTGGGTTCAGTCAGACACCTTTTGCCTCAGCAATAGGTGGTACTACCTGAGGTTCTTGTGAGCATTTGGATTCCAGTCTTGTTTTCCTGTTCCTGACCTTGGCTTGTCCTGTCCGTGCCTGGTCTCTGCCTGCCCTGACCTGGTACTGTTTTCGGTTTTTGAACCTGCCTTTCGATTTGGTTCTTTGCCTTCGTTTTTTTCCAGCTGTCAGCTGATACCTGCACCTGGGTGAGCCTGAGGCTAAACAAGCTGTTAGCACAGAGGGTCCACCTCCTGTTCAAGTGTCTTTATTGTGACAGTTTGCTGAGGCCTTACTAGGAACTCCATAGTTTCAAAAAGGAGCACCCCCACCTGGAGAAAAAATGGCCTGGTTTTGAAACCTCTGATCCTCAACCGCTATTCCTGCAAATCCCCTCCTCCTGCTCCTGTCCAGGTGGGCTCTGAAGAAGAATTTGAAGTCGAGTCGGTTCGGGGCAAATTACAATTTTTGGCTATGGCCCGGAGGAACGTTCTTGGGTATATCACACTAACCTTCATGCCCCGCTGCTGGTGAAGGACTTTCATAAGCAATTTCCCGAAAAATCAGGGGGATTTTTTTTTGAGGAGGGGCCCTAAGAAGGGGGGGGGGGGGGGTTACTGTCACAGATCAGCAGCACTGTTGATCTGGTACTTATTGTCCTCCTGATAGTGTCTGATTAGCAGCAGCTGTTCACACCTTGCTCTTGCTCTGGACTTAGGGATGTTGCCAAGCCCTGCCTGCTAATTGATTCTCACCTGTCCTTCTAGTCCCCGCCCAGCTAGCCTGTCAGTCTTCCTATATATGCTGGGTTCAGTCAGACACTTATTGCCTCAGCAATAAGTGTTACTACCTGAGGTTCCGGTGAGTATTCGGATTCCAGTCATGGTTTCCTGACCTGACTGTTCCTGACCTTGGCTTGTCCTGTTCGTGCCTGTTCTCTGCCTGCCCTGACCCGGTACTGTTTTCGGTTTTTGAATCTGCCTGTCGATTTGGTACATGGCCTTCGGTTATCTCCAGCTGTCAGCTGCTACCTGCACTGGTGAGTCTGAGGGCCGCAACCTGGGTGCTGTTCGCAGCAAAGCCCAACACCCCTTGCGGGGTGCTCTGGTGAACACCTCTGATATCACCTCGGCTAAACGTGCTGGTAGCACAGAGGGTCCACCTCCTGTTCATTTGTCTTTATCTTGACAGATCTCCTAATTGTTTGATCTATAATTGTTTGGCCTACAAATTTGCATTTGTATAGGCGACAAATAGAAGACTGCTTTCAATACCCGAGACAGGATTGTTTCATCTGGACTCTCTGGCATGGGATGGTTACCAAGGACGTCCTTGATGGCATCAGATACTTAAAATTGACTTTTAGGTGCAGGATCATTTTATTGGGAACTGACAGCCCAGGAGTGGAACTCCACAGCGTATTCCTCTGCCCATCTGTGACCTTGTCGGAGACTACGCAATTTTTCTTCTGCTGTAGAAGCCAGGTCCAGGTCTACATACAGGATTCCCATGGCCTTGAAAAAGTTGTCAATACAGAGAGGGCTGGGTCCCCTTGTGGCATAGTAAAAGCCAATGTCTGGGGGTCCCCTTGGAGAAGGGACATAACCAGACCCACTCTCTGAGTCTCCGTGCCTGATGAAAGTGGTCGCAGCCATAAAAATAAATTATAGGAATGCATAACATTGTTAAACTTGTGGCGATCACAGGAAAACATTTCTGGCAATAGACTCTTGGGTTCAACAGTAGAGCAGAGTCTTGTCCTTGAATCTCCTGCACGGTTACTCGCTAGTTGGGTTAAGGCACCCGTCAGGAGCCGGACTTGCTTTTGTAATTCTTCTATGATAATGGAAGGTTTAATTTTGTGAAGCCTGTTGTAATGTATGGCCCTGGTCAGCACCAGTCCTCACGAGACACCAGTTCCCCAATCTAACACTGCAGTCTTCACCTATAGTAAGCCCCCGCTTAGCCTCGGGAGACAAGTTGCATCTCCCAGCACTCGGTTGACCCCAGGACTTACTGCGCAAAGTATAGTGTCTGAGGATGGGCTGGCAGCAAGCCAGGAGCAGAGAGGCTATAAAGCCCCAACAGCCAATGGCAGTGCAGGACTGAATCAGGAATTACTTAGTTCATTAGTCTCAGCACAATCCCCTTCAGCTGCACAGTCTCAGAGCAGGGGATGCAGAGGGACTATTCACATTCAAAGGGAAGCCAGTAATGCAAAGGCTGCAGAGCAGAGGAATGACATCTATTTGCCTGATCTTCCCTGCTGCTGCTGCAAGTGACGCCGACGAAGGGAATAAACAGAATGTGTTGTCCTGCGGCGGCCATCATTGGTTGCGGATACCTTCTCCCAAGCTTGCTCCTCAGTTTATTGGTCCTTTTCCTGTGCTGTTGCAGATTACCCCCTGTCACCTAAAAGTTGAAACTGCCTCCTTTGAAAATTCATAATGCCTTCCACATCTCTCTCAAACCTGTCATTTTTAATAGCGTCTCTAAAAAGAATGTAAGTCTTGGTCCAGACATTCATTTCCAAAGATCTAAAGCCATGATCTACTTATTTTCCTGTATCATTTGGTTAAGCATCAACTCTCTTGACTCTCCCAACTCTCCTTGGTATGTAGTGGGTTGAAAAGGCTGGGCACCAGTCACTTGACATTTATTGTTGCTAACATCATCAGAAAATAGCTAGGCAACAGGAATCTCAGAAAACAATGTTGATACTTTTTCATACACAAGAAGCTGGGTAAATCTTTATTTCTAAATTAAAGTTTCCTTTATAATTTATGTCTGTTTTTCAGTCTTAAATCTTTAACTCAGTTTAAAACGGGGCTATAAACCTGTAGAAGTAGTCACATATTTTAATTCTCCTATTGGAAAATAGTAATTCCTTCTTACAAGTCCATCTACAGCTTTATCCATCTTTTTAATGAAGCACAGAAAATTCTCAACTTAAGATGTTCCCTCCAGACTGACTACTTTATGCACAGTGTGGACCAAAATCCCCAAGTTTCCATGTTATTGAAAAAGTTATGGTTGTTTTAAAGGTGAAAAGGAATATGATAATGGATTGATGAGTGTCCAGATGGAGTAATCATACCAGGTGTTTATTGACAAAACAAGAGTGAAGGAGCATTCAACTCTCTACCTTGCTGGCCTCTTTAAGTCCAATGGCATACATCACAATGATTTTTCATTACTCAAATATACAAAAAATCCATTACCTGTTTTAGGCTTCTAAATAAATTCTACGTGGCTGTTTTCTAAAATCTGTACATCAAAGAAAAAAGGTGTTTGTAAGTAAACCATTTACAGCTAATCTTTTCTTATTAAGCATAGCATATTTGCAATAGCGAGTGCTACTACATAGAAAAGACTAAAAGAATGTCAAGGAATTTGATATACTCTACAAATAGAGTATTTTGAGATATATATTGCAACTCAATGCAATCCATTTGGATTACCTATACAAATATTTCCAAAAGTGAAACATAGAGAGAATTAAAAATGAGTGGGAATCGGTCCCTAAAGAAAGTTCCCAACATCTGATGGAAGTACTTTAAAAATAATATAGATCAGAAATGATTGATCTTGACTCCCAATTACTAGAATTTCAAAGTAAATAAAAAACAAATATTACAATCGGAAAGTTTTAGTGCTAAGGAACAGGAATTAAATACCTTATCCAAATTTAACAAAGAACTTCTGCAGAAAAAAAATAACTGTTCTAAAAATAGGCAGGCCTTTGATATGGGATTAGTTTATAAATGGAATGATTCAAGGAAATATACCAATAGACAATGGACCAAATCCCGTATAAATGATAATTTACCAGAAAGAGAGGAGAAGGTGGAATCAGAATTAGACACCTCATCCGTGATAGGAAGCAGAAGCCTTATCAGGCGCACTTCCGGGTCAAACAGTGCTCTCAGCTGCTTTCACCTAAATTACGTTCTCGCTTACAATTTCAGCCGAATTCGCCTTAAGATCGAGTTTTAAAAGTTCGCTGATCCCTACTGGATGCGTTTGTCCTATCCGCATATCATTAACCAGCGAACATGAATTGATGAATGCACGTTCTCTGAAATTGGATGAAACATTCTCTTGATGTTTTAAGATGAATTGTTTTGATCTGATTATTGAAAACTATTGTATATTTACTAAAAGTACACCTCATCCTAGGTATGTACCAATCAACACATAATACTTTAAGACTCTCTTTATATATATATTTATATGATGACTCGTTAAACTTATACATCATTTATTTATATACAGCAACACCAGCAACTGAGCCCTCTAGTATCTTGTGTAGCACTCACTAATACTACCTCTATAGGTTGTTCACATATCTGAATTTTCAACACTGGAATCTACCTTGTTTATTGTTTTTCTGATGATTTTCAGTCTCAACAAATCCTCCTACTAATTTTATAACCTATGTCTGTGCAACTACCGTATATATTACTTTATGTTGGTAATTATTATGTTATATGAACTTTTAAAATATTACATTGAATGTATCAACAATATGTTTTGTATACCTTCTATATATACATACAGACCGTTAAGCGTATTAATGAGTAATGAGTATCAATGCAATACCACTTAAATTCTCAACACACATTTGAAAACTCAGTTTTCTTTTAAAAGTTTTAGATATACAAACTGGGATGTGGTTTATTAAAATCTATTATTTACTTTAGAAATCACAAAGGAATGAAACATACCTTCAACTTAAAGCTTACCTCAACTCAACATTTTTACTTCACATAGAAGGGTGGACAAACCTGTAAAAATCTTGTTGTTGTAAAAAAAAAAAAGGTGCAGCACCACCCCTTTAAGTATTGATCGCTGCGGCGATCAAGACTTGATGGGAGAGCAGAGCCTCCTGGGATACATAGGTCACACATACAGGCAGGCTCTGCCTGATTCCGGGCATATGTAGAAGGGGCATTTTTCCTTCAAGGGGAAAGAGATGCTGGTGCATACAAAGTGAGATCGGCTCTCTTTTTTTTTGCCCTTCACAGCGGATATGTCACCCGATCTAACGCCTGTGAAGAGAAGAAGAAAGAAGATGGAAGAAGACGGAATAGTAGACTGAAGATGGCGGACGAAGATGAATTCCAGGACGATGCAGGATCGTGGTAAGGACCAGCACCATCGTGGGACCTGCGGGATTAAGGTAAATGCCGTCTGTCTTCTGGATCCCTGGCTATTGACCCCTGGCATGTGACCTGACCTGTCTTGCTTGCTGCTTGTCTCGACCCCGGCTTCTCTTGACTATGCTTCTGCTTAGAGATTTGGTACCATGCTTTGTCCACCTTGGTGTGCCCAAGTACCGCAACCTGGCAGTAACCAGCGGCACAACATCCTCACCATCAGAGGTTCTGGAGAAAACCTGGTTACTGCTTAGACTCTGCGCCTTGACCCTTCTCAGGGCTCACACCACCTCCGTGCAAGCTATAGTGCCCCCTAGTGGTCCTGTCTCTCCGAGCGTGACAGTTTGCACGAACCATGACTACACCCTCCCAGACTCCAGCAGGCCCCAAATAGTTACTCTTTCAGAAGCTTGATGCCCAGGAAGCTACCCAAATCTTGGTGCTTCGCCAGCTTCATGCTTTTTCTGATCGCCTGGATCAACTGTTTGTTTCATGCACTGGCTGTACCACCAGCCCAGGCCCAGCCTCCTGCCCTCAATGTGGCTTCTGCATTGAACTTGCCACCTCCACAGCGATTCAGTGGGGACCGAAAGACCTGCCACGGCTTCATCAATCAGTGTGGCATCCATTTTGAGCTCCAGCCACATAACTTCCCCACTGATCGGGCCAAAGTGGCATATTTCATCTCCTTGCTGTCTGGAGAATCTCTGGCATGGGCTTCCCCACTCTGGGAGAGGAAGGATCCTGTTACCAGCAATATTGAAGCCTTCCTGTGCTTCTTCAAAAAGGTGTTTAATGAACTCGCACGTGCCTCCTCTGCAGCCAGCGCTCTCCAGCCTTTCCCCCAAGGGCCTCTTACTGTTGGTCAGTATGCAGTACAGTTTCGAACTTTGGCTGCTGAACTCACTTGGAATAATGAGGCGCTCCATGCTACCTTCTGGCAAGGCCTTTCTGACCACGTGAAGAATGAATTGGCTGGCCAGGAAATTTCCTTGTCTCTGGATGATCTGATCTCCTTGGCAATCCAGATAGACATCCGCTTCCAAGAGCGTTTCCAGGAGAAATCTCGCCCATGCAAAGTCTTTGTCCCACGACTTGCACCATCCTGTCAGCATCCTTTGCAAACTCCAGCCTCACCTGTTCCCTCCGTCTCTGAAGAACCGATGCAGCTAGGCCGATCAAGGCTATCCCGGCTTCTCTCATCTAGTCTCTGCCTTCACTGCGGACAGAAGGGACATTTAATAAAGTCATGTCCACAGAGATAGGGAAACTTCAGCGCCTAGCATTCTCTTAGAGGGACATGCTAGGTCACTCTTCTCTCCCTCCAGTCAGCGTCCCTCTATAGCCATCCAGCTTCGCCACAACAACTCCACACTTGCCCTTGAGGCCTTCATAGACTCTGGAGCAGCTAGAAATTTTATCTCGGCTACCCTGGTCAGGGATTGCACTTGGCCTACAGAGCCATTATCTCAGCCTTTACGAATCTCTGCAAGAGATGGTACTCCCTTGTCATGTTGACTGATCTGCTTCCAGACCAGACCTATACAAATGTAAGTTAGTGTGCTTCACCACAAGACCATACATTTTCCTGTTCTTTCACGAGCCAGCTTTGAAGTCATCCTGGGACTCCCATGACTTCAACAGCATTCTCCTTTGCTTGATGGGACTACTCCTGAAGTATTGGCTTGGGGTCCCTCGTGTCACTCCTCATGCACGGCCAGGCCTCTTGCTTTCTCTACTCCTGAAGTTGCTCCATCCATTCCAACTCAATATTTGGATTTCCAGGATGTGTTCTCTAAGCGCAATGCTGAACAGCTACCTCCCCACAGGCCCTACAACTGTGCAATACCTCATTCTGAATTCCACTCCTCCTAGAGGTCGGGTGTACCCCCTTAGTCTCCCGAAAACCAAGGCTTTGACTGATTACATCAAAGAGAATTTGCAGAGGGGGTTTATAGGCAAGCCCTCTTCTCCTGCTGGTGCAGGGTTCTTCTTTGTCTAGAAAAAAGATGGGACTCTGTGGCCATGTATTGAATACTGCGATCTAAACCCTATCACCATAAAAAAACGCTACCCTCTGCCACTCATTCCTGAGCTCTTTGACAGTCTCCATGGTGCACAGATCTTCATTAAATGAAACTCAGAGGCGCATATAATCTAATTGGTATCAAGGAAGGGGATGAATGGAAAAAAGCATTTAACACCAGAGATGGCCACTACGAGTACCTTGTAATGCCCTTCGGTCTCTGTAATGTCACGGCTGTTTTCCAGCACTTTGTAAATGAGGTGTTTCGTGCTCTTTTATATATCTGTGTTGTGGTTTACCTGGATGACATCCTTTTTTCCCCTGACTTGCCCACTCACAGACAGCATGCCCGTTTCGTCCAACAGCTCCGTGACAATGGACTGTATGCAAAGGCGGAAAAGTGCCTATTCAAACTCCCTCAGGTGCCCTTTCTGGGCTACATCATTTCCTAAGAAGGTCTCTCCATGGATCCTGACAAGGTTGAAGCAATTTCCAACTGGCCACTACCCTGTGGCCTTAGGGCTACTCAATGCTTTTTGGGATTTACCAATTACTACTGGCAATTTATTTAGAATTATTCCACGCTGGTTGCTCCCATCACCGCTCTGACATGGAAAAGATGCAAATCCTAAGGACTGGCCCTCAGAAGCTATTCTGGCTTTCCAGGCCCTCAAGGTTTCCGGTCCAGCACTTGTTAGGCCAGATGTAACCAAACTTTTCACCATCGAAGTTGATGCCCCCTCTGTTGGAGTGGAGGAATTCTCTTCCAGACCCCCGCTGGTGCCAGACAACCATGTGCATTTTTTTCCAAGAAGTTCTCCCCAGCGGAAAATAATTTTTTATTTGGAGACAGAGAACTGCTAGCTATCAAGCTAGCTCTGGAGGAATGGTGATACCTCTTGGAGGGTTCTCCTCATAAGATCACAATTTTTACTGATCATAAGAACCTCCAGTATCTGCAGTCTGCTCGCTGTCTCAACCCCTGGCAAGCCCGTTGGTCTTTGTTCTTTTCCCGCTTTAATTTTGTGATTTCCTTTAAACCCGGTTCTGCTGACTCCCGAGCAGATGCTCTATCTTGCTCCTTTGATCCACAGGATTCAGAGACTGCTGTGGAACCAGAGTTTATCATTCCTTCGGCCTGCATTCTGGCCTTGACATTTATAGAGCCTCCTCAACTCCGTACTAAAGTCTTACGTTGGGCACATGACTCCAAGCTTTCTGGCCACCCAGGCGTGCACAGAGTCCTTACCTTTCTCTCTCGACATTACTGGTGGCCCAATCTTCACAAGGATGTGACAGACTATGTCAAGGCCTGTGCTGTCTGTGCTCAAACAAAGTCTGCCACCTGCGCCCCTGCAGGCCCACTTCTTCCACTACCTATTCCCACTGAAACCCTGGTGTCATATATCCATGGATTTTATCAAGGATCTCCCCAGATGGCTGTATGGTTATTTCGGGAGTCGTGGATCGTTTTTCCAAAATGCCTACTTTGTACCTCTCCCAGCTCTACCATCTGCTGCAGCATTGGTACCAATCTTCATTCGGAAACTTTCAGACTTCATGGTATGCCAGTTAATATTGTGTCAGACCGCGGGGTGCGGTTTACTTCCCACTTCTAGAAGGCTTTTGCAGATCCCTGGATATCTGTGCAGAATTCTCTTCAGCCTATCATCCGCAGACTAATGGGCAGACAGGGAGAGAGTCAATCAGTCTGTAATGCACGCGGGTGTGGACCCACTGTACCACTGACTGGGTATGCTCCAGAGGGACGTAACTAAGCCACTACCTGGTCTTCACTAGAGCCTCTGATGGTGAGGATTGGCTTGGGCCGCAGGGTAGCTGCCAGGTGCCACTCCAGAGCAATGCCCGGGTCAGTGGCAGCTGACCCGAGGGGTCAGGGTACTCGGTGCAAGCACCGAGGGGGCTAGCGTTGCCAAGAGGGTATAGGAGAGGTGGCAATCAGACAAAGTCCATGAACAAGATCCGAGGTCAAGGTCAGGCGGCAGTCAGGCGAAAATCCATACACAAAATCCAAGGTCAGGGTTAGGCGGCAAACAGGCAAAGTCCAAGGGTTCGGTAAACAAGATCCGGTACACAGCAAGGCAGACAGAAGAAGCACCTTTGCACTTGGAGTTAGACAAGCTAAGACCTGTAGTAGGAAGTGCCTTTAAATACCTGCAGAAATCCAGCCATAGGCTGTAGAAAGAGAGAGCGTGTATGTGTTGCCTCATATATGAAGAGAGAGACACCCATGCAAGCTCAAACACCAGTTCAAGCCTCCAGCAGGAAGGAAATTCTGGCATGGAATACAGGTAGTGGGGTTACGCTACCTGAAAGATAGGGCCCGGCGACCGCGCCTGCAATTAGGTGCAGCGGCGCTGGCACAACCCGCAGGGCTAACACAGTCCTTGGAGCAAAATCTTTGAGCCCTGGTATCGGCTTACCATGATGACTGGGTGACTCTGCTACCTTGGCCGGGGTTTGCTCACAATAATCATGTTTGCACCAGCACTAAGGAGTCTCCATTTTTTATTGTCTACGGCAAACATCTCCGCATTCCGTCTCCTTTACTCTGTTCCACTGATGTACCTGCACTCTGTGCCCTGCAGAGGGACATTAACCTCAACATCAGAACACCTAGGGCAATCGGCTGCTCGTTACAAGAAGTTTGCGGATTGGCATTTTGGATTCCAAAATTTCTCGTAAGAAGCTCATGTATCTCATCGACTGGAAAGGTTTTGCTTCTGAGGAGAGATCGTGGGTTCCAGCTACAGATGTGTCTGCACCTGTCACAGGGTGTGGAGGTGAGAGGAACACCTGAATGAAAATAGAAGGATAAAGACAAGGAACTAGGCCTCAAAGGCTAGGGAGAGGGAAACGGTCACCACCTACGAAAACCCTAAACCTAGCCCTTACTCCTGTCAGTATGAAAAGACCCTGAAGGTAGGAATACTAGGCCCTAGTAGCCCTGAATTGCCCTAGGAGTAGTGGCAGGGTTTGAGACTACTAGTTCCTTCCCAGATGAACGAACCAGCATCTCCCTGAGGCCCAGTAACTACGAGTACAAGAGAACAACAAAATACCAAGAGCAGTACAGCTTATCTTCAATAGGAAATAAATGAGCAGGAACTCAGGAGAGGACTACACACCAGCTTTTCCACATCCAAGCAAAGAATATCAACCGCATAGCAGGAAGTGTGAGGTCACACTAAATAGAGGAGGAGTAATGACCACAAGCTGCAGCTGAGACAAGAGGTGTGGTCATTACCAACAACAACACTGAAAAAAGTGAAAACAAAGAGACTGTCAGATAACCTCACGTGTAGCCAGTCTCTCAGATCTTCTAACCACAGTCACGAAAGGGACCGTGACAGCACCTCTTCTTGTTAAGAGATTTCATCTCCATTTGCCCCTTAAACCCGGACCCCGGCGGGTGGGGAGGCCCTGTAAAAAGGGGGTAATGTCACACTTACCTGTTTCTCACTAAAGCACAGGCATCCCTCCCCTCCGCTTGCGGGCAGTTCTGATGCTGGGCATACCTCTGTTTACAAGCTTTATGAACTCTGTCCATGCTGCTGGCCAATCAGAAAAAAGCCTCTTAACCAGCCCTGGCTATTTAGCTAGTTCTCAGACTCCATTTTGGCTACTGCTTAGACTCTGCTCCTTGGCCCTTCTCAGTGCTCACTCCACCTCCGTGCAAGCCATAGCGCCCCCTAGTGGTCCTGTTTCTCCAAGCGTGACACATCAGTTCCTTAATCTTTTTTTTGAAAAAATCTTTTTGGAAAAAAAGGTATTCAAAATGTGTTACCAAATAACTTGATTTTTTTTTTAACCCACCAGCACACAGATATTTATAAATTTTTTGGTTAAGGTAATTACATATAATATTAGGAACAAAATGAATTCAAATTATTTTTCAAAATTTGTGTCATCAATTAATATCAAGAATAGAATTTTATATATACTATTAGAACTCATGTTCTGCTGAAATAATTATTACCACCCGATGCATGGACAAGAAAAATAGGCTTAATTAGCCTATTGATAACTGTCTGCTTTGCAGTCCATTTAGCTCTGTGCCTGTTGAGGGCAGGGGGCACTGGAGTCGTCTGGTTCTGTCCTGAAGATGTGATGTGCCTTCTTTTTAAGCAGTTAGCATGGTTTGAGCATTGACAAGTCCGGCTTCTCAGGAGCATAAAACTGGAGGGGAGGGGGTAGTGGTTAGCGAATTTGCAGTTCAGCTTGGACCACAAGCCACCGGTAGTCTGGGCATCCCACGTTTCTGGCGCATTTGCACAGAAACAAACATCAAGAAGAAGGAGGAAGTACATAGGAAGTATGGACACACAGAATTGAGGAAATACATAGGAAATGGTGAGGGATTTATATATTTTTCAAAGGGGGGTAAACTGTTAACTTTAAGTTAATTTGTCATAATATGATTCACAAAGATCAACCTTTGGAAGTAATAAGAATTATTAGTGTGTTTCCTAAAACAATAATGGTGACTTGAGATAAGAGCATATAACCCTAAGGGGAACGAGCACCCACTGTACCAAACCTGTGTTGATTTTAATTTTAACGTGACGTGATGGATCACATATGTGAGAATAGTCTAGATTTACGTGATATGTAAAAAGTTCACTAGTAGTGCAGTCGGGTTAATAAGTCACAAAAGGGGGGACACATTTAAATATAAAGAATATATTATGTTTTTTTTTTATATTAACTTTTCCTTCCCTCTTTTTGCTAGAAATTGTAAGAAATTGTGTGAAAAAGAAATGGAACATTTTTGAATTGTTCTTCAGCTGAAGCTTGCTTGGCGAAACATTTAAAGAACAAAGAAATAAACTGGTTTTCAGTAGAAATTGGAAAAAAAAATGTGCTCCATAATTACATGTTTGATGTGAATTAATAAATGTAAACTTGCTGTAATTAATGAAGTGGCTACCATCTTGTTATGTTTTTAAATATCTATTTTGAATAAAATGTGATTTTTTTTTTAATATAATGGTGGATTGAAATATATTTGTGTCCTAAAAAATCTCATCATTTTTTGGTTGTGTATAATAAGCTATATGAGAAGGGATGTGGCACAAATTAATTTACAGCAATCACTTGGATAATCTTGTATTCAAATTATAAAGAAGGGCAAAAACCAGACCCCTCCCTAATGGTGGCAAGGTACATTACTAGGGTAGAGGGCCTCCTTCACACAACATAACTCCTGTGTTGTGGAGGTCTGTGGATTGTGAGTTTATTTGGAATCTGAAAGTCCCCTTTAATAGGGAAGCCCTAATATCCACTGCTCACTCTGGGAAATGCAGTGGTACCCCTGTATCTTATCCATTCCCAGAAACGGTTAAACAAGACTAGATGATATGCTACTTTTTATGCATAGGAGAGGGGACACACTTAAGCTGCGTACACACTTGCAATTTTTGTCGTTGGAAAGGATCTTTCACGACAAGGGACTTCACGATGCATGAACGGTGCTGTACATACAGCACCGTTCATGCTCTATGGAGAGGGGAGAGGGAGAGCGACGGAGCGGCACCCTGCTGCGCGCTCTCCCCCTTCCCTTTCATTAGGATCGGTTGTCGT
>NC_092861.1:105185843-105269735 GCF_032062135.1 Pyxicephalus adspersus
TTTTTTTTTTTTTTTTTTTTTTTTTTAAGGCTTTAGGCATTAAAACACCTAACACCTTAAATCAAATAAATGGGAGAAAAGTGAATCTGCATGTGTACAGTTTGGCCAGGCTGGGACTTAGAGGGTACTGCAAGAGTCCAGGAATTAGGTTGCTTTTGTTTTGTTATGCTGAGTTATGCTTGTCTCTCAATAAATGGACTTTGAAAAGACCCCAGAGTGTCCTGCGATGTGCTACTCCCCCTAACTTCACACCTAGGCACTGTAGTGGGCAAAAGTTTGTAATTTAAACCAAAAAACTGACTTATAAAGGGAGAGTACCCTCCCACTAAAATTGGGACAACAACAGATTACAGAGGCTCACCTCACTGCTTTGAGAGAAAACAGCAAATTCTGCAAATGGAGCTTACTTTCCATTCAGTAACAATCCACTGAAGCCCAGCTTGTGTCTTCATGAGAGACTACTGCAGCACACGCAACTGCACTGCAGGAATCCACGCCGGTGGGAAATCAGTGGTGGCTACCCATAGCAACCCAGAAATCCACTGAGCCACTTTCTGCACAAAATGAAACCCTTGGATGATGTGTAGGCCTTCCTCACTACATTTGAGAGGACAGCGGAGCAGGAAGGGTGGCCCCGTCATAACTGGATTGGTTTAATAGTGCCTTTCCTGTCTGGGGATCCCCAGAAGGTGTATTATGACCTTACCCCAGCTGATCCTAAGGACTATGACAAGCTAAAAGCGGAGATCCAGGTGTCACCACGGCAGTTCCTGCTCAGGGGGTACATAGGTAACGCAATTAAGGCAACCTGCCACCCAGATCTCAGATGCATGACCTTTTACAGATTGTCAATAAATGGCTACAGCCAATGATTCTGTTAAGGCCCCAGTTGATAGAATCTGTTGTGATGGATTGGTAACTGCGCCTCCTGCAGGTTAATCTTCAGCAGTGAGTGAGTCATGGTGACCCCCCAGACAGCAGAGCAGCTGGTGGCAATGGTGGAGAGACATGCTGCTACTTAGGACCTACCGTATTTTTTGCCGTATAAGACACACTTTTTCTTCCACAAAACTGGGGGGGGGAAAAGTTAGTGCGTCCTATACGACAAATGTGTTATAAAACAATTAAAATAATATACTCACCCGATACCCGATCCTGCGTGTGTCTCTGGCTGCATGCAGCGTCTGTCTCCTCTCCTCTGGCAGCAGCATGTGTCTTCTCCTGTCTGTAGTGCAGAGCGAAAGAAGCTAGCACAGCGCCACCTGCTGTTCCCTGTCGTAAAGTGGAAAAACAGCACAGAGTGATCAGAAAGGGAATTTGAATGACACAGAGTGCTCAGAAGGGGAATTTGAATAACACAGAGTGATCAGAAGGGGAATTTGAATGACACAGAGTGATCAGAAAGGGAATTTGAAAGGCACAGAGTGATCAGAAAGGGAATTTTAAATGACACAGAGTGATCAGAAAGGGAATTTGAAAGGCACAGAGTGATCAGAAAGGGAATTTGAATGGCACATGAGTGATCAGAAGGGGAATACCGGTATGAATGGCACATGTGGCACAAATGGGTGCGTCTTATATTCCGGAGCGTCTTATATTCCGGAGCGTCTTATACAGCGAAAAATACGGTACTTATCCATGTGAAGGGAGAGACTGACATCCTCACGGAGCCCTGCAATCAGCAGCGATTCTGCAATCTATGCCCTGTCTCTGTTTAGGGGAAGGTTTGAATGCAGGCTCTTGGTGAAAAAAGTGTCAACCATGACCCTTTTGGATTGAGGGAGTATGGTGCCCCTTGTGTGGCTCAGTGTGCTTGGTGGGATTGAGGGTCACTGGACTCCCCAGGTTTTTTGCATCAATGGGTGCACAAGGACATACTCGTTTTATGTAAAGTAAAAAAATTAACCTTGTCACACATCCCAGGGGGCTCTCGGCTGCCCCTTAGCATGCCTGATCTATGGAATTATTAAAGGTGTTTTCTTTATTTTTTTTTTTAGTTTCACTAATTCATGGCTAAGCTTTTATTGGTTCCTCAGTAATTCTAAAACTAACCACCAGGTGGCATTAGAGCCACATGCACTGAATTTTTTCCATCTCCAACCTTTCATTTTGGTAAAATAAGGTATACTTTGATTTATAAACTTGTTGTATGAGGGTCAACAAATCATTTCAGAGAGGTTACTGAAACAAATAAATACACCTATCTACGAATTTGCATTCTTTACAACATAAACAGGAACCCTAAAGAGACCTTACAGACTTTTTTATTATTGCAAACCTGTATTGTAATCCAATATTAACACACATGTGGTAACATTACACATTACATCAGTCGTTAACATGGGTTGCATTAAGAAGTTATATAACTTTTTTTAAAAAAAATCTTGAATTTTATGTTTCATTAGGTATCTAAAAAATCTCCTAAACGTTGCATTTAAAACTCAAATGTCCTTTTAAATACTTGAAAATTTGAGCATCTAGAGCATAGATTCTCAACAGGGTGGGCTCTGAAGAAATCTTAAGTGGGCATTTATTGTCCAAGACAATATTAAGAGGTCGTTGAGGACCAGCCTTGAAAACAGGCTGATGAGACTTGAAAACAGCAAATCAAGGTAGCAGGACTGGCCAAGTACAGGGCAGGTGGCAGGCAAGACAAGGTCAGGTAACAGGCCGAGGTCAGGGTGGGCAGCAGGCAAGGTGAAGGTCAAGTAACAGGCCAAGATCAGGACAGGCAGCAGACAAAGCAGAGTCAGGTAACAGGCTGAGGTCAAACACGAAGAATCCAAACAAACCAACCACACATGACATGCTAGTAGCGCCAATGTCTTTTTCTCTCCCGGGTGTCCAGTAACCTTGGATTCATGAAACTGTTGGAAGACCTGCAGGCGTAGAAGCAGTTGCCTGGTGGTGGGTCAGACTGGTGAGGCTCTAAAAGGGCCGATAGATCAGGGTAAAGCTGACTGGTAGACAATACACCGAGCACACAGTGAGAGGGGAGAATAGATTCAGGCACATAATCTTTACGGGAGCCTGCTTCAGGGAAATTACACGATAGGGCATCGGCTTTAACATTTTTGGACCCCTGTCTGTATGTAATGGTAAAGGTAAAATGTGAAAAAAATTCCAACGTGCTTGACGGGAATTTAATCTTTTGGATACCTCTATGTACACCAGATTTTTATGCTCTGTAAATACAGTCACTGGATGCTCTGCCTCCACCAACCAGTGTCTCCACTCCTCAAAGGCTTACTTGATTGTCAAGAGTTCTCGATTCCTAATATCATAATCCTGTTCTGCTGGAGAAAATTTTCAGGAAAAGAAGGCGCAGGGGATGCATCTACCTCCACAAAGAAGGGTTGCTGGATATCTGGATGTACAAGGATTGGGGTGAAGCAGAAAGCCTCTTTCAGTCTTTTAAAAGCTTCACAAGCCTGGGTTGGCCACTGGGAAGGATCTGCTCCCTTCTGTGTCAGTTCAGTAAGGGGAGTGACCAAGACCAAAGTAATTCTTATAAATCTCCTGTAAAAATTGGCAAAACCCAGGAACCTCTGTAGGGCTTTCACATTGTTAGGCTAAGGCCAATCAAGGACAGCAGTGACCTTGGCTGGGTCCATCGTTTGGCCCTGATCAGAAACAATTGAACCCAGGAAAAGGGACCTGATGGACTTCAAAAACGCACTTCTCTAATTTGGCATACAAATGATTTTCCCTAAATTTCTTAAGAACCTCCTTAACATGAACACGATGCTGAGCCAAAGAAGATAAAAAGACAAAAATATCATCCAAATAAACCACCACAAATTTCCCAAGAAAATCAAGGAAAATGTCATTATTGAAGTCCTGGAAGACTGCTGGGGCATTCCATAATCCAAATGGCATAACTCATAATAACACATAATGCCCATCCCTTGTATTAAATGCAGTTTTCTACTCATTCCCCTGCCTTATTTTGATGAGGTTGTAAGCCCCCCTCAGGTCATGTTTAGTAAATATTTGGGCATTGACTACCTGGCCAAACAGGTCATCTATACGAGGTTAAGGGTACCTGTTCTTCACAGTAATTTTGTTTAACCCTCTATAGTCAATACTTGGCCTTAGGCCTTTATCTTTTTTCCCAAACAAAAAAGAAACCAGCCCCAGCAGGGGATGTAGAAGCGCGGATAAAACCCACATTTTCTTTAATATAGGCTTTCATTGTCAAATTTTCAGGGACAGTGAGATTGTAGAGGTGCCCTCGGTGTGGCATAGTACCTGGGAGCAAATCTATTCGGCAGTCATAGGGTCGGTTAGGTGGAAGAACATCAGCGGCCTGAGAAGAGAATACATCAGAGAAGGCCCAATATGGAATAGGCATCTTCTCTAGGGACGTAACAGCAACTCAGAAAGTTAGTGTCAGGGATAACAGGGAGGGGAGGGAAACAGAAAGGTAAATACAAAGGGACTAGGCCTCCAATGGCTAGGGAAAAGGGAATGGTCACCCCTTACAGACACCCTAACCTAGCCCTAATTCCTGACAGTATGAATATCCCCTGATGGTGGGAATACTCATACACTGGAACCTAGGCCCTAGTAGCCCTGCATAGGCCTAGGAGTAGTGACTGGGCTTGAGACTACTGGTTCCTTCCCTGATGAAAGAACCAGTGTCTCCCTGAGGCCTATTAACAACCAAAGAACAACAAAACACCAAAAGTAGTTCAACTTATCTCAATAGCAAATAGAGAAGCAGGAACTCTGGAGAGGACATCACACCAGCTCTTCACATCCCAGAAGTGAATATCAACCGCATAGCATGAAGTGTGAGGCCAGACTAAATGGAGGAGCAGTAATGACCATCAGCTGCAGCTGATACAAGGGGTGTGGTCATTACAAACAACAACACAGAAACAAGTAAAAACAAAGAGACAGTCAGATAACCTCAGGTGCAGCTTGTCTCACAGATCTTCTAACTTCTGTCACGAAAGGGACCGTGACAGTTAGTGAGTTTACCAAACAGTTCTCAAAACGCTTTTTCACCCATTTAATATTCTGCCCAGATTCCCAGTTAACAATGGGATTATGTCTTTTATTATAGTCTGGGGTTATGTAAAATGCGATCAGATTTTAGAGGACATACCTGCTCGCCTAGGGAGGTTTCCTTGGGCCCCCCTAGGCGCTGAAGTTTCCTGACCCCCTCCTTGGGCAGGATCACACAAAATGGCCAGATTCCCTACAGTACAGTCAGAGTCTTCCTCCTCGACCTTTCTGTGGCTGACAGCTTTGAAGAGCCCAACTGCATAGGCTCCCTCTGCCAGAGAGGAAGGCACAGATGTCTGGAAGCAGAGGACCTATAAAGCCCCAGTAGCCAATGACAGCATGGGATTAAACAGGAACCACTCTGCTAATCAGCTGCACACAGCTCCAATTCCATTCAGCTGTGCAGCCTGTGCAGAGGATGCTGAGGGAAAAACCTCAGCTACAGGGAAACAGGGATGCTGCAACCCTTAGGGCACTGTCCCTGAACCCCTGCGCTACTACAAGCGCCAGAGGGAATAGGCTGCGCCCGCTCTCCTGCAGGGGGGCATCGCCTGTAATCGTAGGCCCAAACAGCGCCTCCTAACACTATATTCATGTTTTCTCCATCTCTCTTACGTTTGTTTTCTTTCCCCCTTTGTTCTTCTTTCCTCTTCCTTGTTTATTCTTTACTTACCTCTTTTCTTCTGTGCTTCTTTCTCTTCTGTCCGCTGCTCGATTCTGCCGGTTGCTGCGGATTTGTTTTGCTGTTCTGCGGCTATTTCTTCCTGCTTGCGTTTCAGCTATCTCTCTGATTTCCTTTTCGCTTTGCCCTCCTCCTTTGGTCACGCTCTTCTGGATGTCTACAACGTCCGGGTTGGGACCTGTCTGCGTTCCACTCACATCAGTCTCCTCACATCGGTCTCCTGTGCTTGGAATGCAGTGTGGGTTCCAAACTGGAGCGTCGAGTATCAGTTCCCCTATGCTGAAGTCACCAGCGTCGGTACGTGGGACGTGGGACGCTGATTAGCGGGTCCAGGTTGATCCTGTCAGTAGGTAGTGTGATATGGCAAAAGGGGTCATCTTGGGGGAAGATATATTTCTCCTCGTTTCCTCTCCTATGGGAGAGATTAAGCAGCAACAGGTCTGCTGGGATTCCAGACCTGGGTTTTGCATGTCATTGATCAAGACCAGAGTTTGGTTTTGTCTGACCAATAATTTTTGCACAGCTGTGAGCAGTAGGTAAAAAGGGAAGGGGAGGAAGGAAGCTCTCTCTGACCTGGGGCACAGGGAAGCTGCCTGTGAAAGCCATTGTTCTACATGTGAATAAAGGTTGCTGGAACGTTTGTGTTGAGTTGGCTGGGATAGCCACCAACTGGTAGAGAGGAATCTGCCTGCTGTTTAGTTAGTGCCTGACTGGCTAGGATTTATTTTTGTTTTGTTTTATCTTATGCAACCTTTAATAAAACTGACCCACAGTCAGTTTTATTAAAGGTTGCATAAGATAAAACAAAACAACCTTATCTACTGTCTCAAGCGTACTTCATACACCTCTCCTGCAGTCTGAGAGTACCTTTTACCCCAATAGGTATAAGAGTAGGTATTACCTACAGTAGGTATAAGAGGTGGTGGTTGCTGGTGTGAGCTTGAGGGACTCATGGACCCTAGGGACACCTCAGGGAACACTCTTTATGTGGCAGACATTTACTGGCTACCAGAAATATCATTTGAGCAGATCTAGTGTCTTAGATAAGCCGAAATGCCCAGCAAACGGAGAGTCATGGCAGGATTCAAGGACTGACAACCAGGGATCCTTCGGCACATAGATCTTGTCCCAATGAGTCAGAAGCTGTCAGCTTCTCATAAGCCTCCTGTGCTTTTCTGATGAGAAAAAGGTAACCTGAGAGCATGTGAGCTTGGTTAGAGGAGAGACAATGGCAGAGAAGTTCTTGGTGAACTCCCTGTAGAAATTGGCGAAGCCTAATAATCATTGAACTCCTTTTTAGTCCACTAGGGCCAGCCATTTCAGGATAGCCGAAACCTTTTCAGGATCCGAGGAAATCCCTTCTGCAGAAATAATCAAAGCAAGGAACTGGATAGTGACTTTTTAAAAACCCAGATTTCTCGGGTTTAGCATAGAGTCTGTGAGTACAGAGCCACTCAAGCACTTTCCTAACGTGGGCCCAATGTTCTTCAAGGGATGAGGTGAGGATCGGGATGTCATCTAGGTAAACAACCATGAAAATGTCAAGAAAATATCTGAAGATGTCATTCACAAAATGATGGAAGGTAGCAGGGGCATTGCAAAGTCCAAAAGGCATCACCACATATTCAAAATGTCGAAAGCGATGTGATATGATATGCTGTCTTCCATTCGTCTCCCGCTCAAGGTTGTAAGCACCACACAAATACAATTTAGTAAATACTTTGTCTGCTTTTAATCACTGGATGAGTTCTGGAATCAATGGTAGATGATAACGATTCTTAAGAGTGATACGATTGAGGTCCCTGTAATCAATGCAAGGCTGCAGGGTATGGTCCTTCTTCTCAACAAAGAATATTAGGGCACCAGCAGGTGATGTGGATGGGTGGATAAACCCCTTATTAAGGTTCTCTTCAATATAATCTTTAAGGCTGTTAAGCTTTAGCTCGAACAGGGGGGTGAATGAAGGAGGAAGTAAATCTGCTCCCTTCTTGTCAAATACATCTAGGTAGTCATGACACATGAGTGGGATCAAATCTTTCTTTTCAACATCTACACATAACAGACGGGCTGATTTGGGCAGGCAAAATTGAAGATGGTAATCTGAGGAAAAGGTAACTTGATGTGTGGATTGTAAGCTTGCAACCAAGGTATGTCCAAGATATTAGGGAATGATGGGGAGGGGATGATGTCAAAGCTCACAAATTCTTGATGGCCAGGAAAAATAATTGTCAGAATTAGACAGAATTAATTCCTGACTTGATGGTGGAAACATCAGCCAGACGCAGGGGGAAAGGTGGAGCCTTGTCGCGCAGTGGCGGATAAAGTCTTTGAGAGAGACATCTAGAAAACACATACATGCCCTGGAATCAGTAATGGCCTGGATTTCAACAATTCCATTGGAGCCCTGTAGGGAGAGATGGAGTGACACATAAGTGGAGGATGTAGCCAGGATGTAGCCAGAACTGGGAAAATCGTTGAGAATATCTCCTCGTTCTTACCCAGAGGACGGACAGGGCAGTTGGGCAGGGAGTGCCCACCGCAGTACAGGCAGAGGTTGGCTTGGAGACGCCTTTGGCGTTCTTCTCTTGACAAGGAGGGTCTTGCTAGACCAAGTTGCATGGGTTCAGAAGATTCTGGAGGTGCAACAGGTTGGCAGGACTCTGTGGAAACAGGTGCAGAAGTAGCATGCTGAGGGGGAGCCCGCGGCAGACAAGGTAACTCCACCCTTTCCATCTGATGCTCTCCGAGCCGCCAGTCAATTTGAGTAGCTAGTCGGGTGAGGTCATTTAACGAATCTGGTATTCCAACTCATGCTAGCTCATCTTTCAGCTGTTCAGACAGGCCTATGTGAATTTGATGTTTCAAGTCTGCCTTATTACACTTGTCTTACAATGAAAATCTGTAACATATTCTTCCACCAGCCTACAACTCTGTTGGAGGTGGTGTAGTTTCAATTCAGCAGTGGCTGCCCAGCAAGGGTCATTGTAAAGGTCTGCTAGCCTTTCAAAAAGAGACCCTACATCAGACAGCTTTGGGTCTCCAATTTCTATAGGCTGAAATGCTCAAGTTAGGGGTTCTCCTTGGAGCAAGCAAAGGACCCTGCCCACCTTGGTACGTTTCTCAGCAAAGGTCCTAGGTCACAGGGAGAAATAAAGGAGACACAAGCTACGAAATGCCTGAAACTGGACTCGAGCTTTAGAGAAACGTGCAGGTGAAGATAGCTTCGGTTTAGGTGCAGGAATTGATGAAGGGGGCAGAAGCTGGGTACAGAAGCTGAAGTGCTAGTCAGAGACAGGATAAGATTCTCCAGCTGAAAATACCCTCTCTGAACTTCCTGTACAGAAATTGTAAGTTTAGAGATTTGTTTGCAAAGTTATTCCAATGGTGAGCCATTCCCAGTAATCTGCATTGTGGCTGGATCCTTCTGTTACGGGTTGCCTCCCCCCGGCAGGTGACACGAGATTACCTGAGGCACGGAATCTAAGTGACCCCTAGTCTTCACCAGCGCACCCAGCACCCAGTGATGGGTCGGTGACCTTAGTACTACTTTGCTGCAAGGCGATCACCAGGTTGCCAGCCACCAGGCTCTCCTCAAGGCGATCACCAGCCCCCAGGCTCTCCGCACCAGGGAGTGACACAGATCAGAAGACTTCTACTTGGAAATGGTGATGAGGCCAGAAAACAGCAAGTCAAGGTAGCTATACTGGCCGAGGTCAGGGCAGGCGGCAGGCAATGAGATTGTGCTATAGTGTGAGTTCCCCAAGAGTGGGCGTGTCCTATAGACCTCGGAGATCAGCTGTTCTGCTCCCCGCCCATCTTGTACTGTTAGATAAACCCACCCCTCGTACACCAGCAGACCTTTCAGACCCTTAACATAACAAGTTGTCAGATATGGAGTCTTAAACATGAAATCCTAAGAATCAGGGATCTTTTCTCATTAAAGTGGACCTAAAGTAATATAAAAAAAGATGACACCTTTATTTTCAAAGATATGTGACCTATGCTGCTGTATTTGTCAAAACAAAAAAAAGTGGGATTGCCATCTTTCTTTTTTCAATTACAGAAAAATCCCTCCTGTGCATGCCTGTTCTCGGAGCCCAAGCCTCCTGGAATTGATGATGTGATGATGAACATGATGTGAGTATCCCAGGGGGCTCTGCGCTCCCATTCAGTCTTTTTCGCTGCGGCAGTAATAACAGAATAGTAGGGGCTTTGCCTTTTTTTTGAAAAAAAAAGGCATTTATTGACAAAATAAAAACAAAGGGTTATCTGCCAGGGTTCCCCAAATTGAGTTTGCATATTAGGGACCCCCAGAGGACACTTCCATGGCTTTGAGTATATGGGTACTGCCAATTGTCTGTGCACTGTGGTGCCTCAAATATAAATTTGCCCGCTCACTAAACTTTCAGACTGGGAGTGAGGTAGCACTGTGGTTACCCTTTCCTCATGCCATGGAACCCGTATTAGGGGGAGACACTCAGTACCGCTCACTGCTGCCTGGAGGTAAATCTGTAGACACTGCGGTGAGAGGGACTGAGCGACTGGCCACTTGCCTTTTCTGGAGCTAAGGGGGAGTTAAACAAAAAAAAGGTCTACATTTGAGTTCAAAGAATATTTATATGTGACATGGCATCATGGAATGATAGTGGTGATGAAGTTTTGGTGGGGGGAGGGGGTAACCACAAGATTCCTGCGTGACACATTTTATTGTTTAATTTGTAAGGTAGAAAGTCCCTGGGTTGTTTTTCTGAAGTTATGCTGTAGTGAGAAGTTACAGAGAAATTGGGGTTTATAGAGAGTAAGGGGATAGATGCTCATTCCCTTGCACTGCATCTTTTTATTTTTATTTATAGATTGCATTATATTTTGAGAATTGCGTCAATATTGTTAATATCTTCTAATAAAATAATTTAAAAAATCTGTCCTTGTTTTTCAATATATAGTATAGTTCACCCAAGGGGCTCTGACCCAAAAAAGGTTGGAAACCTATGATCTAGAAAATAGATTACATAGATCCAACCTGAGGATCTGTGGAATACCTGAACATATTTCAGACATTCAGGCCAGTGTTGGCCTTAATCCAAAAATTGGCACCTGACATTCCTTTTGACAAACTAGAAATGTAGAGGGTCCACAGAGCCCTCACCAATCGACAGTAATTGGGCCCTCAGCAGGACATTGTGGTCAAACTACTTTACTTTTGTTCTAAAGAACATCTATTACAAGTGTCCAGGGAGAAAAGCCAGTCGGGCCCATTCTCCCTTTAAGGACATGACTATTGGTTGTTCACTGATCTGGCTCCATCTACCATCACAAAACGATGCGCCTTCAAACCCCACTTGAATATACTTAACAAAAATAGCATACCTTACAAATGGGGATTTCTAATTCGGCCAAGTTCTCATACAAAGACAAAAAACATATCTGTACTCTACCTGAGGAAATCTGCACCCTGTTAAAGACTTTGGGTATCAAGACCCCCACAGTGGAGTCACCCTTCTTCTCAGCACAATTCAAGAAACCCCAATGGAATGACAACCCTTTCATCCAGAAATGCCTTTTGTTGGATTACCTGGAAAAACGTTAAGCTCAACTTAATGGAAGCATGCCCACATTTTTGTTGATATGGATTCCCTGGTTTCAAAGGTTCTCTTCATCCTCTCCTGGTCACATTTTTTTGTCCCCATAACATTTTGTAGTTACTGACTTTACCTTCACTCACCAAATTTTTTTCTCCCTCCCTTCACCCTTTTCTTCTTTCTTCTCTTCTCCTAAGAATTGTCTCTCTCCGAATTGTCTGGTATTTTGTGTTGACAAATATAGACCTAATTACAGACCTGTAAATGTACTCAGCAAACCAGTCTCCACTAGACGCTTCAGAACCACAGCTGTTACAGCCCTGTGCCCTCAGACGTTATCTACACAGAAGTGAAACTCATCTGAATTATTATTTAAATTTCTACTTTTGTTTCTATTTTATTATCCAATAAAAATTATTTGAAAGACAAAAAAGATGATTAGGACAGAGAAGGTTCCAGAGGAGGAATTTTCAGTTTTCAAATTTTCAACCACCAATTTGTTTAAAGAAGCGATTGCTAGTGATTTTCCAGCAAAATAAAGAATTTCAATAAGAGTAAATGAAAGGCACAGCATTTAGTTGCGTTACACATGAGCAATTTTTTTCTGTTGTGGCATACAAATTCACCCAGATTCTACACACAATTGGAGGTAAAAAGATCATAAAAATGGAATGAGATTGACTCTATACTGTAACAATTTCCTAAACTTGTCCAAAGAACCATTTCAAAATGATTTTCAGCCTGAAAACAAGCATTTCAATGCGTTTTTTTATAAAAATCTGAAATTCAACTAGTTTTTTTTTCTACTATTTCAATACGATTTGGTTGGTTCTAAACACCTATAGTGATTTTACTCTCACCTTGATTTTTTGGTGAAAGCTGGGGTAAGGTAAGTAGGTAGACTTTTTCCCACACAGGCGTTTTTAAAATTTTACTGTGGCGTTTGGAAATGAGAAAAAGGGTTCAAAAACAAAAACATAGACTTGCAATCTTTTGGTGGCCCAATTAGAAAGCATAGAGAATATGGTTTATTATAGGTAATAATAATAAAAATTGCATTTGATGTGTCAAAAAAATGCCAGAAGCATATTAACAGCAAATAATGAAGATAGTTGTTACTCTACCAGTCAGGTGCTGCCTTAAAGCAGTTGTGGAGCTAGTGGAAAAGTTCTAGAACAGCACTGGAATCTTCAGAACTGTTTGGTGTTAGAGTAGTTATTAAGGTTGGATTTTGAGCAAGATTTAGGGCTAATTCTCACTTTTAAATTGTGATGCATTACCTCGAGGAACATCACATGTATTAGCACATTCAGGTGCCATGTAATGCAACCCTGGTGCACTGGTATCCAAAAGTATCAATCAGCACTCATATATAAAAAATAGTTATATTTAGCAACAATTGTATCAATATTATATAGTCTCTAAAATTAGAGACATGAGAGGGAATGTTGCATGTCCTTAAACACTGTTGTTTAGCCTAGGATTAAAAATAATCCATATAACCATTAGAAAATTGATTTGGGGAGGTGACAATTGATCAATGGCACCACATCCCTAGCATATAGTAACACATTCAAAGAGGATGTTTGGAGTGGGACTTTTTTTTGGTGCTTCTACAACCATATATTTATAAAGACAAAGATCTATTTTTTTTAAAAAATGTTTTTATACAATGTTATTATGTTAGTACACAAAGACTTCTTTTAAAAAAAGAAGCACAGACTCTAGAGCTGACAAGACATGACCTTGGGAAAGAGCAGCAGAATTTTGAAAAGTAAAAAGGACTGCTGATTTACAACATCTTGGGAACATCAGGAAAGAAACTCATACCAATCAGGTTTGATTTCCAAGGTCAAATCAGCTAAAACAAATAATCTGTTGCTTGGATTTAATATTTCTGTACTTGGATGGAGGTATTTTATGGTAAATACAAAAATTATTAGGATACAAAGAAATTGATATTCCTACTACAGTTTGTGTGTGAGTTCACCAGATTTGCTTTTTCACTAAAGTGAAATTCAGTCCAATTGATTAGGTAGCAAGACTAAGCTTAGATCTGTAATTTACAACATATATTTTCTTAAACTGGGTCTACACGGACGGTTTTAAAAAAGCATGTAAATGTTCCTACTACTTTTATATGCATTTTTTTGAACAAGAGTTTTAAAGCTTGTCTTTAAAAAGCTAAAAAACTCTTATAAACAACAATGACACGTTTTACGGCCATTTGCCTGGAATTTACATAAACGTTTATGAAAGTTTCACTTTTAACCCTTTTAGGGAATGAGTACGGGGGTATATAAAACCCCTTACTCATTCCTTGAAAGGGTTACAAATATGTGTAAAAATTAAGACCAGATTTTATTGTTAAAGTAATTTAATAAATGTGTGTGTTTTGTGTAACTTTGTAAACTTTTTTTTTACAGGTTATCCCACAATGAAAGGATGATTCCCACGGCTGCCTTCATGACATGAATGCAGCTGTGGGATTCCTGATAGTGTGGGATCCCCCGGCACTACAGGGCAAATGAGGACAAGTCTCCCCATTCACCTCTAGTGCTCTGTGACTGCCTGAGGAAAAGAAAACCCTTATGACGCTTGAGCCGTCATTAGGGTTTCCCTTTCCTCAGTCATTCAGCACTAGATGTGAATGAGGACAAGTCTCCCCATTCAAGTCTGGTGCTGATTGGCTGAGAAAAGAGAAACCCTGAAGACGCTTGAGCTGTCTTCAGGGTTTCTCTTTTCTCAGCCAATCGGCACTAGACCTGAATTGGGAGACTTAAAGAAAGGAAGACCCTAATGATGGCTCAAACGTCATCAGGGTTTCCTTTTCCACAGACAATCACAGAGCACTAGAGGTGAATGGGGAGACTTGTCCTCATATGGCCTCCTGACAGTGTGGGTATCCCACACTGTCAGGAGTCCCACGGCTGTGCTCATGTCATAAATGCAGCCGTGGTAATCAATCTTTCATTGTGAGATAACATGTAAAAAAAATTTTTAAGTTACACAAAACACACACATTTAATATATTATTTTAACATTAAAGTCTGGTCTAAATTTTTACACATATTTTTACCCTTTCCGGGGAATGAGTAATGGGTTTTATGTAGGAGGGGTGGCGGAGATCTGGGAGTCTCCTTTTAAAAGGGATTCCAAAGTTCTGCTAAAAACAATTAAAAAAACACCATTGTTTTCAATAGAAGCTTTCAAAAAAAGCTTGAAACCGCTTGTAAAAGCCTCTATTGAATTTAATGGGAGCATTTTCAAGCGTTTTCCTGAATTTTCCTGTGTTTTCCTGTGTTTTCTTGCATTTACCCTGCGTTTTACTTTTTAAAACGTTGAAGTGTTAGCTACAATGTTTAAAAATGCGCCTCAAGGAAACGCCCTGGTGTAGATTAGCCCATTAGAATGCATAAGAATTTCAAACATGGGCTTTTAAAGCCTCAGGTTAAACGCTGGAGAAAAGGTCCCTGTAGATTCAGCCTTACTTGTCTACTTGTCCAGCAGAAGTCAAGCAGATATTTGAGGCTGGAATGCAAGTGCCTAATTGGGATTGCCTCAGCCAGCGATAGATCCTGTCCCTAACATCCATTGTATATGTTAGATTGATAAGCTTTTGCAAGCCAACGTGTGTGTGGGGGGGGGGGGGGTTTAAATGTAAAAGGTGTGTATATGTTTGAAAGCACCATACTAAACTAGAGAAAATATATGTGCAAAATAGTTGTGATATCTTTGTGAAACCATAATGTCCCCTATTAAAGTGCCATCATTTTAACCCTATAACTAATATCACCATTATGTCCCTCCAAGTACAGCCATCATCTTCGTCCTTGCATCCACCATCCTAGTAGTTGGGGTAGGAGACCCTTGCTAAAAAATCACCAATGGGCACCAATGACCAATGCAGAACAGGTGGTGCCAGCAGGGGGCTCTTTGGTGATCAACTTAGGCAAATCTATTGTTATGGAGGGTTTAAGCCTGGTGCTGCAAGTATTAGTCACATAACAAACAGTAATAATGATGGAATTTAAAGGCACCACCTATATTTATGATTTTTTTAAACAATAATTGAATTTTTGTTTTTGGTTTTACATATTTGGGTTATGTAGTTTTGGGTGGCCCCTTCTGACTATTTTTCCCCATTCCTGTTGTAGTATTGTATAAAAACAATAATTGATCATTTTTTTATAATTTTAATAATGTTAATAAACATAATATACAATTTTTTTTTCAATATGAGCCCTACATGAAGATTTAGGTGGTAAAGGTCCATTTTGAACCCATTTTACAGTTATTTTATCTTAGTGCTAATTCAAAGCATTTCAAAGGATCTGTTTCTTTAGAAAAAATGGAACTGGAAGATGCTGGTTTAGCTACAATGGTAACACAATTAATCATTGTTACCTAATCAAGACAGAGAATTAATTTTGTATACAAGTAGGGATGAGTAAAATCGTCATAGTAAGGGCTAGAGAGCTGCAAAAGGAAGCAAAATGGGGGTAAGAGCAGGACTATTGCCCTGCAAACAAATGTGGATAGGGAAATGACATAAAATAACATAGAATAGAAAAGAATTAAATAATAATAATCTTGAACTAGGAGGCGGAGGTCAAAGTGGAGTAGAAGGTTGAGGAGGCGGTGGACGTGGCGGTGTAGGTAGAAGCGGTGATGGAGGAGGAGGAGGTAGCCAACACTGTTTTTGTTGTTTTTTTATTTTTCATTTTTTCACTTTATTTATTTATTTATTTTTTTATAAATTTGGGAAGACCCCAAAACGTTGGGAAATAGAAAAGAGAATGCAAAGAGAAAGTGCGCTGGAGTATAACAATAGCTGGGTGCGGCCGGTATACTTGTCTATTCAGCACAAGGTACGGACAAGTTCTGTGGGATCCATGCCTGGTTCATTTTAATGAACGTGATCTTGTCCACATTGGCTGTGGACTGGCGGCTGATGCTTATCTGTGATTACCCCCCTGCTGTGCTAAACACACGTTCGGACAATACACTGGCCACAGGGCAGGCCAGCACCTCCAAAGCGTAAAGGGCAAGCTCAGGCCATGTGCCCAATTTGGAGACCCAGAAGTTGAATGGGGCAGACCCATTAGTCAGTCCGTGTAGGCGTGTGCACACGTACTGTTCCACCATGTTGCTGAAATGCTGCCTCCTGCTAAGACATTCCGTATCAGCTGGTGGTGCTGGTTGTTGTGACGTGCTGACAAAGCTTTTCCACATTTCGGCCATGCTAACCCTCCCTTCTGAGGTGCTGGCGGTGCCCCAGTTGTGTTGGCGACTTCTTCTTCTCCTCTGCCTTCGCCTTGTGCTTCCACTGAGCCTCGCTGTCAGGTGGGAATGCCATCAGCAGCGCATCCATCAGCGTGCGCTTATACTCGCACATCTTCTGATCACGCTCCAATGATGGAATTAAGGATGGCACGTTGTCCTTGTAGCAGGGATCCAGCAGGGTGGCCACCCACCCTGCGGTCGTTGCGCAGGCACTGCAGCATGTAGTCGCTCATGTGTGCCAGGCTGCCCAGAGGCAACAACAAGCTGTCCTCTGTGGGAGGTGTATCGTCTGTGTCCTCTGTATCCCCCTAGCCATGCTCCAGTGATGCCCATGAGCTGCTTTGGGTGCCACCCTGCTGTGAACACCTCCTCATCATCCTCCTCCTCCTCATCCTCCAGAACTGTGCCCTGGTTGGAGGTTGGTGCAGGAACCCACCTTCCGAGCCACTTTTGAATGACTGGCATGATAACCGTGGAAATTATGCCTCCTCCTCCTCCTCTTCCTCCTGTGCCACATCCTCTTCCATCATCGCCCAAAGTGTTTTTTCAAGGAGACATAGAAGTGGGATAGTAACGCTAGGACGGGGTCATCGGCAACGGCCATGTTGTTGGAGTACTCGAAACAGCGCAACACGGCACACACGTCCCGCATGGATGCCCAGTCGTTGGTGGTGAAGTGGTGCTGTTCCGCAGAGCGACTCACCTGTGTGTGCTGCAACTGAAACTCCACAATCGCCTGCTGCTGCTCGCACAGTCTCTCCAGCATGTGCAAGGTGGAGTGCCACCTTGTGGTTACATTGCATATGAGGCGGTGAGCGGGAAGGCCGAAGTTAGGCTGCAGCGCAGACAGGCGAGAAGCAGCAGGGTGAGAAAGCAGAAAGCGTGCACAGATGGCCCACACTTTCTGCAGCAGCTCTGACATATCGGGGTAATTTTTCAGGAACCTCTGCACCACCAAATTCAGCACAAGCGCCAGGCAAGGGATGTGCGTCATTGGTCTGTTGTTCCATGCCTGTCCACAGCTCCTGCACGGTGTGGGGTTTTTCCCACAAACAGATGAGTTTCAAAACAGCCTGCTGTCGTTTCCCCCTGGCTGTGCTGAAGTTTGTGGTGAAGGTGTTATTCTGACCGGATGAGGAGATGGTGGAGGATAAAGCGGAGTAGGAGGAGGAGGCAACAGAAGGCAAAGAGAAACGTCCTGCAATCCTCGGCGGCAGAAGGACATGCGCCAAACTGCTATCCGCCTCAGGCCCAGCCGCCACTGCATTTACTGGTCCACATATCGGACGTTATGTGGACCTTGGCACAGATAGCGTTGCGCAGTGCACACCTAATTTTGTCTGCTACTTGGTTGTGCAGGGCAGGGATGGCTTGTCTGGAAAAGTAGTGGGGGCTGGGAACCACGTACTGTGGGACAGCCACCACCATAAGGTTTTTAAAAGTCTCTGTCTCCACCAGACGGAATGACAGCATTTCAAAGGCCAGGAATTTTGAAATGCTGGCATTCAGGGCCAGGGATCGCGGGTGGGTAGGGGGGTACTTCCTGTTTCTCTCCAGTGTTTGGGAGATGGACAGCTGAACGCTTCCATGGGACAGTGTAGAGATGCTTGGTGGCGGTGACGGAGGTGGTGGCGTTGCTGCCACATCCTCTGTTTGCAGCGTAGCAGGTGCTACTGTCACTCCAGAGGGTGCTTTGCATTTAGATGGCAAGTCATGCAGGTGGTGCTCAGGTTTAGAACATTTATGCCTTGCTTCAGGTTCTGATTCTGATTGCACAGTTTGCAAACCACGGGCATCTTATTGTCAGCACATTGTCTGAAGAAGGAATTCCTTGGAGCTGGCATTGTTGTGCTCATTCCCGGGGTTCAGTGGGCAGTAGCAGGCGTACTGGCTAGGGGACGGCCACTCTGCTGTTGCACCCTGCTCCCTCTTTTGCTGTGCGGCTGGCGCTGTGTGACCACCACCTCTTCCTCCGAACTGCACACGTCACTGGCATGACCTTGATTCCATGTGGGGTCTAGGACCTCATCATCCTCCACATCATCTTCCACCCACTCTTCACCCCTGTCCACAAAAAAAGTGGGCCACCCACAGAATTAACAGCCAGATTAATTATTATATTTCTGTGTCAGGGGTGCAAAGATGGTGCATTGCACCCACAAAAGTTCGCTATAGGTCACCCACAGAATTAACAGCCAGATTAATTATTATATTTCTTTGTCAGGGGTACAAAGCTGGTGTATAGCAACCACAAAAAATTCATCATAGGTCACCAACAGAACAAATAGCCAGACGAGATTCCTAACACTGTCCCTCACTTCAGCCGCCTGCTTCCTGTCCCTGCACTACTCAGAGCTGATGGGCGGTGCAACACGTGATCCAGCTTTTATAGAGGCTGGGTCACATGATGCACCGACCAATTACAGCCATGCCATTACTAGGCATGGCTGTGATGGCTTCTAAGTGCCCACAGCTTAAAAGCTTGTTGTTGGCTGCCCTGCAGCCTTTCAACAAGCTTTAATAAATGCCCTAACATCGAACTTGAAACCAAACTTTTCCGGCAAAGTTGGGGTCCGGGTACCCAAAATCGTAAAATTCAGTACAGAGCTGAACTTTACAGTTTGGGTTCGCTCAACACTACAAGCAAAAATAGACTTACAATGTATACTTAAAATTTAAAAACAAAAAGTATCACAGTCTATCGTAATATTGTGTCAGTTGTCAATCAGTTGAAATTGGATGGATAGCGCTGATCTCATCATAATTCCATTTTCTGCAAACAGGTTGTGGGAACAGAATATTGGAGCTAGCGAGGAACCCTTTTTAAGCACCCAGCAATTTATTGAAAATGGGATAATTTTTTCTAGGTGTGTCCAATGTCCTGGAAGGCAGACACTCTTACTCTGATGTGTTGTTCTGTGTCACAAGCAGGTGTTTTAAACTATGTCTGGTGATGAGTTTATGTGTGGATATAAGACGAAGCAGGAGTCCTGACACCAGTTCATCATCTCAGCTCTGCTGTGGGTAAAGGCAGTCGCTGTGCCAGGAATCCTCTGTGACCACTGTTCCCATGGCTCTGGAACGAGCATGGGGTGCCCCAGAGAGCATTGTGTTACTATTCTAACATTAATACTTGCTTTACACAAAAAAAATATTATAAAAAAATTAAACAAATTCCAATACAGAATTTCATCAGTCCTAAGTAGTAATGTAGGTCATCTACATTTTTTCATAATATGTTTGATTTTTTAAAGTTCAAATGAGTAGTAGCCACAGAAACTTTTGCAAATACTTTACCAGGTTTTTGCAATCTCGGCTCAGGCAAATCATCTGGTAATGTATTGTCAGTTTTTCCTATTGAACAACATGTCAAAAGAATTGTTTATTTTTAATGATATACTTTCACATGTTTCCAAAATGTATTCAATTTGTATTTGTTTTATTGTTTTCTAAAATTACTTTTTAAGTGGTAAGTTTCTGTAAATTATAGTTGCTAAAACTCTATGACTGTAACACAAATATTTAGTAGAGCATGGAGAATGAATTGAGGTCAGTAGCTACCCAAGTCCAAAAGTGTGGACAAGAGCTGAAACAGAAGATGCAGCAAATGGAATCACAGTATGACTAAACTGGTAGGTGATCTGAAAGATTAGAGCGTGTGCATTCACTAACAGTCCAGGCTTATATCATACTGTGAAATGACATCAGGCACACCTGTAACCTTTGGCTGGCCAAAGGGAGCAGATGCTAAGTTCACCAGAGATTTTTACATTACATATTAGCTAGTATTTAAAAGTGAAAATTAAAAGTATTGCCTACTGTCTGTTGACTCAGACTGTTGCTCACATCTGTTGGACCATCTGCATTATGAGTTTATTTACCTGAATTCAAGAACTGAAAAGCTGGGAGAGAACACAACAACATAGGAACACAAAGGTTTTCTGTTTGGCTAGAGTTTATGCACGCAGCACAATATATAAAGAAAACAGCATCAGCATCTCAGTGGGAAATTTTCTGAAAATGCCGTCAGTCTCTTGAATAGCATTTAACATTTCCCACAATGAACACATTATAGTTACTCTTAAAAGCTTAATGAGTTTGTTTCAGCATCCAAGTTGGAGAAAAAATTAACCATTAATCAGTTGTTAATTCTCTCCCACAGCTGGATATAGCTCATTGACTCCAAAATAGTATGTGTCTATTTTTTAACACCTAATTGTTAACTTCTAATTCTTGAGATTTAACAGTTCAAAAGCTTATGTTTTTGTATATTCTGTTTCAAAATAATTTAACCTGTATTATTTTTTACATTTCTTGTCAGCTAAATAGGACAAAACAGACTATGTAGGTACTACTTTTAAGATATAATTTTTCACAACATTAGGGTAATCCAGTGTTAGGTGCTAATTTTTATGTAAAGCCACAAATCACACTTTTTATTTATACCAGTGGATTCTAAAAAAAACACATTATATTTTTCATGGACATCAGCTTCCACAGTACATGCATTTAGATTCAGTCAAAACACAGAAATTACAATCTTTTCTAGCCACATATTACTGTTTAGACAACGTGCCATTGAGTAAACTGTTGAACTAATGTAGGTAAAACATATTTCCAGTTTACATAAAAATGTGACATTAACAATTTTGGCACATTTTGTGGAATTTGAATAGTTCTGAAGAATCTGGAGTTCTGGAGATGCAAAGGTTCTTTTTTCTTAGACCACACACAATAACACACACAAACGGTGTCAATGTCTACTCTTATCATGGTGTTTTTATAACTGGCAGTATGTGTTAAAAAATAGGAGAGGTGGGCATGAGCTAAGGGGAAAAATATACCAATGTAAGAAGGAAAAAAGAGGTCTTAAACACCCACTTCAGTAACCCAACAAATTACCATATGAAAGGTTTTAATTGTTACCATGTTCCCTAAAAATTAAATTTAACAAAAACTAATATGTATTAATCTAAAAGAAAAGGTTTTATCAACATTTAGTAAGGTGAGGTAAAGGTGACAACGATTTTTATTTTTTAATACATAAAAACACAAGAGAATCACAATATACATATATACAATATAAGAAAAAAAAGTATACAGGCTCAGGTTCGTATACAGGTCCAACATAGAAATACACAAACTTTATAGTAAATGTCAGAGTACATATAGTTTATACATTTATTGTACATTACCATGCACAGGAATGTGCGTAACAAGGGAATCCGCACACAGGCGAGATCATAAAGTGACAAGTTTCGTGGAATCCAAGACACTTCCTCAGACTTTAGAAACCTGCTGTAGGCATGCAAATTACATTTTTCAAAAACTAAAAGTAAAACATGCAGCAGATAATGGTCTGCAAATACAAGACAAGGGACTCAGGATGATTGGGAGACTAGTCCTCTTAAGTTCCTGAAGAGTATGAAGTGAGCTGTGACATGAAGCTTCAAACTATTCAGTCTTCACACTAGGCAGGACAATTAGCACACATACTGTGGATCCCTTGTTTTATTTGACCTTTTTCCACTTGTCTGACATTAAAACAATGGTACCTTTATAAACAGTTAATTGTTACCTCCTTGTTATGCAGTCAGGTAGGTATCACTGATTTAGGCAACTGTAGGGAGTATATTGTCATACCAAAACCTGAGCGTGAAGCAAATTTGTATTAGGAAACATATCATGGGTTAGAGTTAGATAGAGTACAAGCAAGCAAGGTAAGGAAAAATGCAAGGTTAACCATAAAAAAAAAACAATCAGAAAAACAATAAAGAGTCAGAAACATAAGCTATTGATTGCAAAAATTACCAAATGAATAAAGGCTACCAACTGATCAGAACCATTGGTGGTAAGTTGTCCTAACTGATTAATCTGCTATCTGAATCTGGCTGAAATTGGTTGAAATGTAACAAAATCAGTGTCATAGATTACAGTGGGTCCTATAGGTCACCAGAAGGGTATACAAATGTCAGGTTTTCACCAGAGCTGCTCCTTGTACATCAACAGTAAAAACAAAAAATGGTAAAAAACTCGAAAAAACAAGAAAGCAATCATTGCAAGGTATACAACCCATACAATACCAGGGTTAACAAAAGGTTGGTTAGAAAAATGTTAAGTAATTTTGATCAGAGCATCTTATCCAAGTATTGTGCAATAAGGTATCACATTGCATACACAACCAACATCTTTGAGTCTGAAATGTCCAGTGGATATTGTATTTTCATAAGCCCAGTGCCCCTTTTAAAGCTAAATAAAACAGGTTTCCACCATGTAGGTCCAGTAGCTAGAGTAACATTAGGATGTAGACAATATCAACATTCAATAAACCAACTATATCTCAAGTATAAACTTTATACATAGAACAGAAAAGACCAGAAAAAAACACAAAAAACATGAAGATGAAAAAATAAACAGATGAAGAAGTAAGAAAAGGAGGAACAAATACATATATTTCAGTGGTTTACAAAAAAAGACAATCTTTACTGGTAATAACCAAGGAATCCCAAAGTACTGGTATTGGTACTGGTACATGGACCATATCTCTTGATGATTTTCTAAACAAATTCTAGCTGTTAGTAAGTGCATCTGCCCAATGCCTTGTGTCCGCTTGTAAGGGTCCAATTCTGAGGGAGGAGAAAGGTGATTTCCACTTCAAAGTAATCAAACATCTGGGGAGCCCCAGGAGATATATCAACTACTCAAAATCAAGTAATACATGGACAGAGCCATAAAATATGGTATGGCATGCCCACTGCCTGTCCACATCACCAACAAAGGTTACTCACTGTAGGATAAATAGCATGTAATCTATCTGGGGTAAAATACCAGTAAGTCATGCTCTTATATATTTTCACAGTAAAGAGTACACCAAAAACTTTAAGGAGCCCGATCCCATTTTGTTTGCCAAACCTTCAAAGGGATAGGCCTACCCAATGCTACTTCCCATTTGTGCATATATGGATGATGGGGGATGTTCCTCATTCTACCCAGCAAGAATCCAATATATATCTGAGATCAAGCCTCTCCTACCTAGGCCCGCTTTGCAGGTTGCCTCAAATGCGGTGGGAGCAGAGAAGACCATGTCGTCAGATATGGTTTGGGCAAAATAGCAAATCTGTAGGTAGCTGTGAAAGCTATTAGTGGGTAATTCCAGTCAACGAGTTCTATGATGAATGATTTGAATAAAGCAGAAAACCCTTCTGGGTTGCCAATAGTTTAGATTGTTGGTTGCCAATAGATTTAGATGTGGTAAATAAAATCTGGTTTTACAAGTCATTCATATATGTTCAGTTAACAACATGGGGTCCAATAGTAACCTATCTGAAATAAAGGCAGTGAAACACCATAGCATCGTGTTAGGAGCAAGCCACAATTGTTTAATTTCAGTCCATTTATTAGATGGTTTCATGGTGACCCAATATTTACCAAAATCAGGACACCCCAGACTCCACTACCTCTAGGTGTACATAATACTTTCTTTGTCTATATATTTTGTAGGCCCCTAAAAAATTTAGAACATAAGTCAAACATGTTTAAGGGAGACCAAAATTAGTAATGTTTCAAAGAGGCATAGCAACTTTGGCAAACTGGTCATTTAAATAAGGGCTATATGCCTAACCAATGAAACTGATGTAGTTATGTTGGTATAGTGTATGGTAAGAAGCTGTTAAATAAACTAGATTCTTTATAGAACCCTCCTGCCAGTTGTTCAGAAAGTTTCCTTTTAGCATCTGGAGTGTATTGGGAAGGAGGTTTACTGGTAAAGCTTCCATTTTATTAGGATTGATTTTATATACGGATAGCGAGCCATATTCATCTAGGACCCGATGCAAGCATGGTAATGCTTTGTGATGATTAGTTTCTTTCCTTATTCTATTTCCTGAGATGTCTGGGTGATGTCTAATGTGAGTGGCTAAAGGCTCAATGCAAATAGCAAATAGCAGGGGGGATTGGACAACCTTGTCTGGTGCCATTTTATTTGAGATTACCAGTGACAGTGCATGGAGGAATTTCACCTTTCTGTGGGAATGAAATATAGAGCTTTAATCACCATTATAAATTGTCCCTCAATTAAAATACACTAATATTCCCAAACTCTCTCCCAAGCAACGTGAGGATATTATTAGACCTTTTTCTATGAAAGAGATAGAGACAGTAATTAAATCACTTCCCTTAAGTAAATCTTGCGGATGACATCATTCTCACAATAATCAAGCCGGGTCCTTCCCTGGATGCTTTAACCTCCTGGGTGGTTAATTCCTGTCCGGATTTATATGTCTAAAAGCGGTACATTGTTTTTCAAGAAAATGTATTTTACAGTATAATATAGTGGTAGGAGTATAATAAAGTTTGAAACACAAAATCATGTCAAAATAATAAATTAAATAAACAAAAAAATAAAAATAAAATAATAAAAAAATATATTATACTCATACTACTATATTATACTGTAAAATAAATGTCAATGACAGACAATGTACTGCTTTTACACATAAAAAACCAATGTATTGCATTCAATACAGTTATTTTGTATTGAATGCATTACAAATAGATTTGAAATTCCCACCACGTCCCAAACGGAACGTCCGCACGCACCGGGAACTCCTTGCAGATGCAGAGGACGCCGGCTGGAGGAAGCAAGAAGATGGGGATTGCGGAGAAGGATGCCGGCAGATCAGGTAAGGCTCAGTTTATTTTTCTATTTCGCTGTTTTAGCTACACTCGGGGTTACCACTCTCAGAATCTTTTTTTTACCCTTCAAAGTCACACTTCAAATTCCTCCCAAAATATTTGAATGTTTAATTCCCAATCTAAATGTGTATATTTTGATCAAGCTAGTATATGATCAAGTTTTGGATCTCCCCAAAATGGTTAAATTAATAAAGTACAAGCTATGGCAAGTACAGCATTTGATGAAATCCTTTGTTAACCTCCCTAACGGTAACCCAGAGTGTGACTCTGGGTAGAAAAAAGTTGCAACACGTGGTAACCCTGAGTCACACTCGGGGTTGGAACACCTAGGGAAGGTTAATAAATGGAGCGCTTACCTGATCTGCGCCGTCCAGTGCCGTGATCTCCGTCCTCTTTCTTCTTCGTGCTTCTGCATCCGATGAGTCACCGGGGGAGTTCCTGGTGACGTCGGTGCGTGTGTATGTCCCTGCCAGGCGGGGCTGGAAATTTAAAATCCATTTGTATTGCATTCAATACAAAATAACTGTATTGAATGCAATACATTGGATTTTTATGTGTAAAAGCAGTACATTGTTTTCAAGAACATTTATTTTACAGTATATATAATAGTATGAGTACAATATGTTTTTTTTTTTTTTCATTAATTTTTTTTAATTAATTTTTTTTTAATATATAGATTTTTTAATTTATTAAATTTATTGTTTTTAAATGATTTTGTGTTTCAAAGTTTATTATACTTTCAAAGTTATTATTCTTGCGAAAACTTCCTCAAACTTCCGATGAGTCCACGAAGTTTGGGCGATCATAAGATCGTGGAAATCATTACGATCCCCGGCACTATAGGTTAATTAACCTCTAGTGCCCCCTGATCGCAGTGGATTCTCACAGCTTCATTCAGTCTTGCAGCCCTAGGAATCCTCCTGTTTGCGATCCTCGGCACTAGGGGTTAATTAGCTGTAATTAGCTCCAATCAGCTGTGACCGCAAAGTTCCCACGGTCACCGTGCTGTACTTATCAGCCTGTTGACCCTGGGAACTGAACTGCAGATGAACTCTCAATGGAGAAACTCCTTTGAGAGTTCTTCTGCAGTTCCACTGCAATCCCTGGGCACTAGTGGGCACTAGTGCCCTGGGATCGCAGTGGATTGCAGTGGATTCTCAGGGCTGCAATCATTCTTGCAGCCCTGGGAGTCTTGTTTGCGATCCCTGGCACTAGAGGTAAATGAGGACAAGTCTCACCATTCTTACCATGCACAGCCCGCAATCTTTTTTTTTTTTTTGTAAAAATTTTTTTTTTGTTTTTTTACGAAATAGATTGGCAAATATACACCAGCTATTCTCGCTTAAAATTTCGGTAAGCGAGAACGGCCAAATTCGCAGCGAGATCGAGTTTTAAAAAAACTTGCTCGCTCATCCCTATAACTGTACAGTAGCATGCATTATTTGTATATAATATAATTATATATATAATATATATATTATATATATATTTCTTTGAATCCAATACAAAATTACTTGAATTTTCCGCCGTGCCTCCCGCACGAACCGACGTATGCACCGACGTCACCGGGAAACCCCAGAGAACGTCTCTGCACATGCCAGGAGAAGATCAAAAAACAAGGACGCCCCTGAAGGACCTGCAGGGACCAGCAGGACGGCGGGGAACACCAAAGAAACAAGGTACAGTATATACCAGTGTATAAGTCGATCCACGTATAAGCCGAGGTACCTATTTTTACCTTGTAAAACAGGACTGACTGATGTATAAGCCGACAGTGACTTTTTCAACACATTTTGGGTGCTGAAAAAGTCAGCTTATATGTGAATATATACGTTAAGTGGGTTTTTATTGTTTTTAAAAAACCCTGATTGTGACTCGAGATTACCGCTTTTTGCATGGAAAATCCACCCCGAGCCACACTTAGGATTACTGCTTTGGGGGTTAAACTACCCTGTAAATTCTGGGATCGTATCCAAACAATCACTAACAACAAAATAGGAAAATCAATATACTATAACCTACTTCAGAATAAAGATAATGGTACAATCTACTCATTTTTTCAATTTTCCCTATTTAGGTGGAAATGAGCTATTTTATCTATATTACAGTCTACCACATACATAAATCATTGGAAAAGGGTACCAGAAGACTCTCCTTGGATGGTATCGAACTCCCTACAGATTAGCCAAGTTTACTCCTATTTATTCACTTTTCAGTTGGAGGAAATGTGGAAATATAGGCACAAATACATGTTTTTGGGGAATATGCCTGTATCCAACCTTTTTGGATAGCTGTCTTAAGTTTTTTGAGCACAGTTACAGGCTGTGCAAAAAAGATGTTACCAGAGTTAGCTCTTTTAAATATAGGTATTGACAATCATCCTATGCACCTCAGAGTCAAAATCACTCACATACTTTTGGCTGCAAGACTAGCTACCGTTAAAAAATGGAACCATTACTCGCTTCCTACTATAAATTGAGTAGTAGAAAAAGTCAGCTTACATTATTATTATAATGAAAACGCGTTTGCCAATAGCAACTGCACATTTAAGAAATTCCACTCCCATTGGAAGGTTTGGCAACTTGATGACCCAAAATAAAACACACCTGGTCTTTGGAAATGATAAGAGTTTAGGAAGGGGCCTAAAGGAATGGCCAGGATCCTGGCAAAAAACAAATGTATTAGAGGGTGGGTGCTTCTTATTAAGAATAAATGGGGGGGAGAGGGGCGGTTCACCACCTACTCACCACAAAGTCACCTCCACTGCAAGGCTGTGTGGTGGGCAGGCAGTGAAACACCCCCCTCTGCCTCATCTAGCCTCTGTACAGTCAGGAGCAGTACCTGGAGGGCGGGGTGGGCGGTTAGCGAACCGCCACCCTCCACCCTAGCCAGCCCCCGTCTAGTCAGGAGCAGTAGCCACAAATAGGGCCTCCCTGTTCGCTCGTGTGCAGGACGGAAGCTTGATGGGGCGGAGGGGGGCGGTTCACTGCCTGCCCACCACGGCCTGCCCCATCAAGCCTCTGTCTTGCACACGATCAAGCAGGGAACCCCCGTTCGTATCTAGAAGGCATCCATATGTCGGATGTTCTTAACTCGGGGAAGCCCCGTTCGTATCTAGGAGGCATCCATATGTCGGATGTCCTTAACTCGGGGACTACCTGTATATTATATGTAAAAGCAATATATGTATCATATATATTACATGTATATTTTATCGTCAGGGTTGCCTCTACAATCCTATATAGATCATAAATTATTGAACCTTTCCACACAATTATACACTTGTTCATTATAATATGTTTTATATAAAATGAAGTATTGTTTATCAATTAGCCATCATGAACATGATACCTGAATGTCAGGGAATCTCATATATAAGAGTATAGTAGGGCTTTGTGTCTATAGCTAGCAACACAATAATCTTTCCAGATTTTAGGAAAACTGAGATATAAGAATGGAGTATAGTAGAGGGGATTTCTGTCCTTTCCAGGAAACTAATAAAAAGGGATGTTAGGTGTGGAACTACTGTGCCTTGAAAGGTTTTGTAATACAGGTAAGTTAGTCTATTCGGACCAGGGGCCTTATTTGAGGGCAGAGATTTAATAGCCTCTGTCACTTCCTCCGGTGTGATAGGGCAATTTGGTGATTGTATTACAGATGTTTTTAGACTGGAAACCAAGCGCTGGGATCAATATGCCTCTATTTGTGGTATCTGTTGGCCACTCATAGCCTGCTGGGAATTATGGACCAGGAAGTATAGATCCATATAATAGAGGTCCCAGACATGTCAAAAGGCCCAGTCATTATTGTCATTCCGGCCTGCACCCTGGCTTTACATGCTGTTAGTAGTAATGTAAGTCAGCACTTGACAATAAAACCGAAAACCTAAACGGGACATATTAAATCTAAAAATACAAAACAGAACTAAACAGTATTCTTATTAAAGTAACTGTGGCGCAGTGTATACCTCTCCCTCATTTTACAGCACGGATAGAACTCAACACTCAACATAATTTTAAGCCAAACCACAGTTGATGTTATATTTACATATATTGTAATTTGACCATTACTTCTGTTGAGTGCATGCTTATTCTTACATTCGGATTTAGTTTCTCTTTGGCATATATGTGAAAATACTGAAACACTATCTTAGCTAACAGTTTGTTGAAAGCCACTGGAATGTTTAAACCAATATGTTTATATGTAAATACCATTGGCACCTGTAGCCATCCCCACAAAATACTTGAAGGATTTCATATCCATTTGTATGCCCTATACGCACACCAGGAGCTTTTCTTTGCTTTTCTTGCTTCCTCTCTCTGCATCACTACTCAAGATCTGTCACAGAATCACGGTAATCACATGCTAAGTGGTGGACCCTCCATGTCTCCAGCCCGCGTGCAGGAACGTGTCCAGGAGAGATAGACTTTAGGAGGTGGTGCCCAGGGTACAGCCCCCATACATGCAGGGGCTGGTAACTGCTAACTGGAAAGGACCAAAGCGTAGTACAGGAGCGAAAGGCAAAAGAGTAGTCAGACAAGCCAAGGTCAGGGCAGGCGGCAATCAAGAGTAGTCAGATGAGCCAAGGTTCGGGCAGGCAGCAAACAGGAGTAGTCAGACAGAGCTGGGGTCGGTAAACCAAAGAGTCAGGATTAGGAAATACAGACAGGAACCTGGAAGTAGAGCCTATTGGAACACCTTGTTCAGGCAACATCCCGTTGCCAGTCACACTGGACACTTTTATTATGTCATGTATGTTTTATTCTTTATGCATTAGATGAGGTCAATATGTTAGAGCTTTAAGGAAGTATGTGCTCTGTGATAGCAGCTGTGACTAAATTCCTCTCCCTGGTTCCTCTCTCCTCTGCATGCAGATAGTTCTGACCCCAGGTGCGCCTGCTCTTCCAAGTCCAGTCAGCATCGCCCCTCGCACTACTGGCCAGTCAGGAGACCTCTTGACAGTTATTTGCTAATTAGCTGACACAGCGCTCAGTGTTCATATCACCAGACTACTGCCAAGCACCCTAACGCTGCTAAAGCATTTTCTATTCAGCTGTTGCCTGATCCAGCTTCTGTCCTAGCTCTTTGTTGTCCAGTTTGTTGTTCTCCTGCCCGTTGCCTTGTGCAATCCCTGTCTTGCTGTTCCAGTGTCCCCAGTGTCTTCATGTGTCTCCTGCGTTCCTCAGGTGTGTTTTCAGGTGACCCTCTTGTCATACTTGCCTCCTATTTCTTCCTGTGTCTTCTGTGTTCACCTGTGTCTTCAGTGACAATGTCTATTTCTGGCTTTCAGTGCCCCCTGGTGGTTCCACCTCTTTAAAGTTCTATTTAACGTCATAGTGAGATGGGTGCTTTGTTGAAATAATGCATTTTGGTTGTAATCATTAAGAGAATGTGGTTTGAAAACTGTATGCTGGTTGTTTTTTATAAACCTTTGTTTGTTTTCATGTATATACCCTTATTTAGAATATTTCACTGATGTTGCATCATTGAGTATTTTCCTCAGTTTTACCTTCCCTCAGTTTTGTACATTAATCAAATTTCCAGAACTTACACAATGTGGTGATTGAGAGACAGGTGAACTGACTGTTAAATTATTTAGGAAAATTTGGAGGACAGAACATACTTCCTGCAAAGAAAATATACATTTCCAATTATCTTTAAATTTTTAAGGGGGGAAATAAATAAATGTAAATGAAAATGTAAGGCTTTGGGTCGTTGGCTTGATGCACCATCCTAGCACACAGGTACCCACATGACTTGAGTATGCAAAGAATTGCCTCTGGGGGGCAAGGATTGGAAAATGAATGGACACTAGGCAGAAACATCCTCAATGACAACAAGGGCGTAAGTCCAAATCATTAAGTAGCAGGTCAGAAAACAGAGCTGAGGTCATACAAGGAAAAGCATTTAAGCAGGGCGAGGTCCAAAAGTCAGGGAGAGAAATCTAGCTGGCAAGTAGTCAGAGAATCAGGTGAAAAATGGGGGGTCAACAAGTATGAAACAATACCGCACCCATACTAGGACAGGAAATAAACTCTATTATTCTCTGGGCATTTAACTAAATATTGAGGTGTGAATCACAGGCTGAGTGGGGATTGCAGAGTGAGTGTTAAATCAATAGCTAGGAGAGGAAGGTTGATGCCTACACTTCCCACAGGGCCAACTTAGCTCCACAGGGCCAAGTGGTGGACCCACTGTGTCACCAATCCAATGGATGGAGATGTGCACGGGGCGCAGGGTCTAAGTGGTAGCCAAAGGTCAGTACACAGATAATACAGGAATAACACGCAGGAACTGAAGCAGTAGGAACCTGGGAGTAGAAACGCAAGGATCTTCAAGTCCTGTTGCCAGGTCACCTCCTTAAAAAGGGGCTGTCATGTGATGAGTGTAGGTCATGTGACCCACAGACACTAACCCCACCAGCAAAAGGAGTGCAGGTGCTGAGATGGCCTCAGGTGTTGTTCACATGCCTGCCAGCAGAGGGAGTGCATCTGCAGAATACCCTAGTCCTCTGAGGCAAGGGAGCAGATGACTGAGAATCACAAGACCTGGACCAGGAAGTGTGCTGAGAGTTGGATACAGAAGCAGAGATGGTGCTGGCAGCAGGGGTCCTGCATGGATCTGTGACAGTACCCCCCCTCTTAGGGCCCCTACTGGCCCAGTTCCCCCCAGGTTTGTTGGGGAATTTAAAATGAAAGCTCTTAAGGAGAACTGGAACATGAAGATCCTTTTGAGGGACCCAGGAGCGTTCCTTGGGACCGTAGCCCTTCTAATGGACTAGGTACTGTAAAGAACCCTGGATGAGCCTGGAGTCTAGGATTTGCTCAACCACATACTCTTTCTCTGAGGCGGCGGAAACAGGACCAGGAGGTTTAATCTTCATGGAAAATCTGTTGAAAGGTGACTGGCTTGAGAAGTGATACAAGGAAGGAATTGTGAATCTTCAAGGATGGAGGTAGTTTTAACTTGTAAGTGACTGGATGGATTTGTGACAGAACAGAAAAAGGGCCAATGAAACGACGAGCAAGCTTGGGAGAAGACATTCGCAGGCGAATATACTTGGAGGAGAGCCATACTTTGTCACCTGGAAAAAACTCTGGTGCAAGAGTTTTCTTTTTATCAGCACATTTCTTGTAGCCTACAGACGAGCGTTGTAAAGTCTCCTGAACCTTCCTCCAAACTTGCTGAATGCTGTCAGCGGTAGCAGCTGCAGCAGGTACGTCAGAAGAAGATAGGACTGGAGAAGGGAGCCTGGGATGGCGACCAGGGATGATGAAGAATGGGCTCTTACTCATGGATTCGTTGGAGCGGATGTTGTGGGCCAGTTCAGCCAAAGGATAAGGTCGGACCAGTTATCTTGCTGGGAGCTGACGTACATGCGGAGATGCTCTAGGGACTGATTTATTGTTTGTCCTTTAGACTGAGGATGGTAGGCAGATGAAAACTCCAATTTGATCTCCAATAGTCGACAGAGGGCTCTCCCGAAGTGGGAAGCGAATTGAACTCGATCCGACATGATGTGCAATTGCAATCCGTGCAGACGAATTACTTCTTTAAGGAAGATCTTTGCCAAGATGGGAGCAGAGGGAAGACCAGGTAGAGGAATAAAATGGGCCATTTTTGAGAACCTATCCACTACTACCCAAATTGTGTTAAACACATTAGAGGATGGAAGATCTGTTATGAAGTCCATAGAGATGTGGGTCCACGGTTGCTCAGGATCTGGGAACAGGGGCAGGATCAATGATGAAAGTTGGTTCTGGTCCTCTTTTTTAAAGGAATGGGACAATGCATCTGCTTTAACATTTCTAGAACCTGGGCGATAAGTGAGCGTAAAATCAAATCTGGAGAAGAAGAGCGCCCATCGGGCTTGATGGGGGTTTAAATGTTTAGCAGACTGTAATGGTCATAGGGTGCCGAGCTCCTTCTAGCAAGTGACGCCATTCCTTCAGGGCAAGCTTAACTGTGAGTAACTCACAGTCTCCAATGGAGTAGATATTTTCTGTTTTTCTGCTAGAACTTCTTCGAGACGAAAACTGCAGGATCTCAGCTTGTCTGAAGCAATTTTCTTTGATAAGATTGCACTAACTCTGATTGAAGAAGCGTGCACTTTCCAAAAAGAAGGGCTGAAAGGTGTTTGGGCGGACCAAAGCAGGAGCTGATGCAAAAGCCTTCTTCAGTGATTGAACGGCCTGAAGTGGTTCTTGGTCATTGAAGTAATTGGGGCAATTATTGTTGACGATAAATAAATTGAGGATAATAATTTGCAAAACCAAAAAATCTCTGAATTGGTTTTAGCCCTAGTGGTTGTGGCCACTCAAGCGCCACCGAAAGTTTATCGGGATCCATACGTAAACCCTCTGCTTAGATGATGTATCCTAAAAATGGAACCTCAGAGAGCTCGAACTGACATTTCACCTACTTGGCATAAAGTCTATTCTCCCAAAGCCGATGTAACACTGTCTTGACATAGTCACAGTGAGTAGGTAGATCATTGGAGTAGACCCAGATGTCATCCAGATAAACAACCACACAGATATAGAGGAGGTCAGGGAAAATATTGTTGACAAAGTTCTGAAAAACTGCTGGTGCATTACGGAGCCCAAATGACATTACCAGATATTTGTAATGGCCATCCCGAGTGTTGAAGGCAGTTTTCCATTCATCGCCTTCTCGAATGCGGATCAGATTGTTGGCACCACCCAAGTCCAACTTTGTGAACACTGTTGCCCCTTGAAGTCAGTCAAAGAGTTAAGGAAAAAGGGGCAGTGGATACTTGTTCTTGATGGTAATCTTATTTAAACCTCCATAATCGATGCAGGGATATAGGGAACCACCCTTCTTTTGCACAAAAAACAAGCCTGCACTTGCTGGGGATGACGATTGGCGAATAAAGCCCCTCTCCAAATTCTCCTGAATAAATTCGGACATGATGACGTTTCAGGGATTGAAAGTCAAATCAATCAATGACGCAATCATAAGGATGGTGCGGTGGTAGCATCTTGGCCTGTTTCCTGCTAAAATCTTCTGCAAATCCCCAGTATGGTTTCGGTAAACCAGTCAGCGGGCAAGCAGCAGCAGAGCCGATTTGCTGGACAGGGAGCAGCCTGGGAATACACTCCTGGAAGCAGGTGGCACTCCAAGAAAGAATGTCTCCAGAACTCAATTTAATAACCGAAGCATGTTTGCGGAGCCAGGGCAACCCGAGCAGGACAGGATGAATAGCTCTGGGGATGACAAGAAAGGAGATGGTTTCAGCGTGAAAAGCCTTGAGCTTTATAGAAAGTGGCACGGTGACATGCTGAATAGTGTCAGGCAAGACTGTTCCATTCACCACGGAGACCACTTAAGGGTTAGATAGGGTACCACCGGAATCCCATACTGTGAAACCAGTTGTTGGTTTATAAAATTTCCGGAAGCACCGGAATCCAGAAAGGCCTGGTACCAGAAACTGTGACCCTTGCATGAAATTTGTACGGCAAACATAATCCTGGTAGGGGGAGAGGAAATAGGTTTGCCTAGGGGACCCTCTCCCAATCTCCCTAGGCACTGGCGTTTGGGGCCTTCTGTGGACAACTATATTTGTAGTGGCCCTCTCCAGCACAATACATGCAGAGATTCTGATCCCTGTGGTGATCCGCGTTCTTCTGGAGACAGTCGAGCTCAATCTATTTGCATGGGTTCTATGACTGGGAAGGGGGGATTCTGGAAATTAGGAGCCAATTTAATTAGATGCCCGACTTTCTGAGTCTCCCGCGCTAGTTCCTGGAAACCACTGTCCACCAAAAGGCAGAGGGAAACCAGGTCATCGAGTGTAGATGGGAGGTCTCGAGCGGCAACTTCATCCTTGATATAGCTTGCAAGACCCTGCCAGAACACTGCCACAAAAGCTTAATTATTCCAGTTCAACTCTGTTGCCAGTGTTCAAAATTTGACTGCATACTGACCAACAGAGAGGCCTAATGTAGACGCAGGATTTCAGATGCCGCTGAGGAGGCTCGACCAGGTTCATCGAATACCTTCCGAAAGTTCTGCAGGAAGATGTTGAAGTCATTAAGAACAGGATCCCCCTTCTCCCAAAGGAGCGATGCCCATGCCAGGGCCTCCTCTTTAAGGAGGGAAATGAAATAGGTCTTCTTAGTTCATTTTGTGGGGAAGGTTGCAATTCGAACTGGATTTGACATTGGTTAATAAATCCCCAACAGAGCTTGGGGTCACCGGAGTAGCAAGGAGGAGTGGGGAACCGGAGCGTGGAGTACGGTGGCATGGAGGCTGGGACTGTAGTCAGATCTGGAGTCACAGGAACAGAAGCTGGAGTTGCAGCCGCTAAAGTAGGAGACTGGTTTATGGCCGACTGGAGTGCGCTAAGGCGTTCTTCATACCACTGAAGAAAGTCCACCAGCCTTATTTGCAACTACTCTTGCTGCTGCATCCATTGCAGCAAATCTTGCATGGAGTCAGGAAGCTGATTGTCAGTGGGGTCCATGGCCTGGACAAACCGTCACGGCTCCACAGGGCCAAGTGGTGGACCCACTGTGTCACCAACCCAGTGGATGGAGACGTGCACTGGGCGCAGGGTCTAAGCAGTAGCTTGGTCTTCTCTAGAGCTGAGGATGTTGTTCGGCTAGATACTGCCAGGTTGCGGCCCCCGTGCCCACTAAGGCAGATGACTGCTGACTAGCAGAAACCAAAATGCAGTGCCAGAAGAAAATCCAAAAGCATGGTCAAACAAACCAAAGGCCAGTACACGGATAATACATGAATAACACGTAGGAACTGAAGCAGTAGAATCCTGGAAGTAGAACCGCAAGGAACTCCTTGTCCAGGCAACTTTCTGTGGCTGGTCACTTCCTTAAAAAGGGGTTGTAATGGGATAAGTGTAGGTCATGTGAGCCACAGATACTAACCCCACCAGCAGGGGCAGTGCTAGTGCTGAGATGGCCTCAGAGCAGCAGAGGACAGCTGCTTTCTTTAGAAATACAGGTATGAGTCAGGCTTAAAAAATCAGGAGCATGCAGATCCACTTTGCATGAGAGTGCCCTATTGAGACCAGCAGGTAACATTGCACCAACAAAGAATATGGATGGCATGCACACGCACTTTGCAATTAAGGGAACTAGAGGGCAGAGTAACTGCTGTAGACACACTGACCACCTTGTCACCACATGATTGTACAATGAGTTGTGTATTGACTTTTAATGCACACTGTACAAGAGTCAGAAATATGCGACAAACACCTTCCCCCTCCCTTATCCCTTTACCCTGACAAAATTCCCCTGCAAACCATTTGTCCTGCAGACTGTTTCTAATACAACCCGCACCTACACTGAGCCTGAAATTCCCTTCCAATCTAAAATCATCCCCAGCAAAAATCTCTACCTCCTTCTTCTTCCAGACCTCAGATTTGGCATCGCCCACATAATTGGAAATCCACCCAGTTCTCCTATTATCTGTTTTATATAACATGTTACAGCTTACCAGTCTACCAGTTCCCTCAGCTCTGCATCTCACAATGTTATTTTTTTCTATGTTCTGAAAGGCAGTGGGCAGGGATGAAAGCATGTGCTATAAATTAAAAAGGGTAGTCTCTGCCCAAGGTCATTGAGTACTAAGCATGAATTAAGGGGCACATGCCCCAGGTGCTCAGCACTAGTGGTTCCAATGTAGAAAAACAGCTTGTTGATGATGCACCAGCATGATGGATGGGTAATGGAATTGCAATAACTAAAGAGGATAGGACTAGCATTAGGTTAAACAATTAGGTTGCTCTGAGTGTATGGTTAAGTTCACCATTACGGCAGAGTCAAAGTTTCACCATTAAAGCAGAGCAAAAAAGGGGGATTGTAATTCCCTGAGAGCTTAGTTACACTTTAACTATTCTAATCTACTCTCTGTTTAGTTTTGTATACAGCAAACATGTTTTCAAAATTTATGTTACCAGATGGATTACAATAAATTATAACATATGTTGAGAAACATTATCAAGTCTTCTTGTTATTCACGTTAATGTAGATTATGTTTTTTAGGTCTGGGTTCTAGCTTTAAGCCAAAAGATTGAATTTGTTTCAATACTTACAACAATAAATAAATTTACATTTATTTGGTAAATTGGTACAATAAATTTACCAATTCTGCAAATGATACCCTGGCAGAGATTCATAATTCTTTACCAAGACAAAAAGGTTTTGGGAACCTAGAACAGCCTTGAGAAAGACCCACAATAAAACAGAAAAAAATGTACTTAGCAGTTGCAGACCACTCCATAGTTCCAAGCTTCCACGCAGGTTTAAGTAATGGTTTGTCCTTTTAAAAAAAACTATTTTGTATTTTCTAATTGAACAGCTGCTATTAGTACCACACCATAAAGCAGTCACCCCAGTGCTCTTTTCACTTTTTTAATAGAGAAGATGACATATTTAGATATATCATTTTTAAAACATACATTTTTATGTTACAATTAAGAAATACAATTACATCATCTTCCTGTCCTAGTTCGCAGACTAACAAAATAAAGGAGCAGCCATACACTGATGAGATATTTTTTGTGCTCTTTGCTCATGTAAGCATGCTTCCGAGGTTAGACTGCACTGTATCTGCACTGCATGCAGTTGTTAACACAGTTGGTAAGGAAAATAAAGCACTCCATCTTAATTTTTCTTTGTCAATTACAAATATATTTCTGCCATTTTTAATCTTATGATTTTATTTACCATGATATTGTAAATGTTCTTAGCCCCTATCTACCAATTACAGCTTGACTTTAATTATCGGACAGCATTACATATAAGTCTGCTGGGTTATTATGAATCACTGTATTATGCATTGTCTTATTAGATAACAAGGTTTTATTATGAGTTAGTTTATTGTGTGACATTTCCTATGCCAAGCTTAGAATAAATAAGCACAGTCATGGAGTGAGATGGCTTAACAGTTGCCACAACTTTATGATTTATAATTAAAAAATACTTATACATTGTCTCCAAAAAATCATCTAGTGTTTTGAAAATGTAGTCAGGGATTCCATATTAGGTTGGTTAGTAGAAGAATAAAGAAATCTGCATTGAGAGTGCATTTGACAGTGACCTTTAGGTGCTTCAATTCTCAAAGTAGAAAACAGAAGCTAGTTGTAAACAAGGTTCACTTCTGACAGATGGATTGAATGACAGAGAGGTTGTGTGTGCCAGAATAGCCCTGGCAGAGGAGGAAATGTTCAATGGAATCCAACAGGAGAGGAGGTGTGAACAGGTGCGAGGCTGCTGTCGGAAGGGGAACCAGATGGAATGAGCCAGAGCCAGTTTATTTAAAGGAAAAAGCAGAAAACATTGATAAGTTATGGGATCAATGGCTAAAATAAGGAAGGTTAGCAAAGTAAACTACCTAATTGGAAATATATCAATGTTATTATACTAAAATTAGACCAAAATGTTTTCTTTATTTTATTTTACTTTATTTTTAAAAATTGTGGGGACAACAATTCCAGCTTCTGTTAGAACTTGCTTTAATTTTCTCATTGTATTATGCTCTGTATACATTTTTTTTGTGTCAGGGAAGAATTGGCATTGTAGGGTCTAGAATTCTTGGAAAACTGTGATATAGTCAGAAAAATGGTAAATGTGATCTAAATAACAAATATTAGTTTCAAAAAGATTACCATGCTCATATTTAAAAGGAATAAACAGTTAGAAATACCTAATTTTATTATTTTAAACTAAGGATGAACAGAATGAAAAAATTTTGCTATGCTGGAATTGCTGCAGAAGTCATGGTAAAATACACAAAGGTTAAAGGGTAAGGCAGGAGTTTATATTTTTTATGCATTAAGGTTTAGTCTACACGGACTGTTTCCCCAGCGTTTAACCTGAGGCTTTTAAAGCCCATGTTTGATGTCCCCATGCATTCCAATGGGCAGGACTTTTCCTTTTCCTACACAAAGACGTTTCCTTCAAAAAATTAAAACGCTGGGTAAATGTGGGAAAACGCATGAAAATGCTTCCGTTGACCTCAATAGAGGTGTTTTCAAGCGTTTTTAAGCTTTTTATGAAAGCTTCCATTGAAAACAATGGGGCTTTTATATACGTTTTTAGCAGGACTTTGGACTCTGGAAGCCCCCTTTAATAGGGAGACTCCCAGATCTCCACCACCCCACCCTAGGGAATGAGTACACAGGGGTACATAAAACCCTTACTCATTCCCTGAAAGGTTTAAAATATGTGTAAAAAATAGGACGAGGCTTTAATGTTAAATTATTTTATTGAATGTGTGTGTGTTTGTGTAGCCAAACTTTTTTTTTCAGGTTATCCCCAAGACAGGATGATTCCCAGGGCTGCAATCATGACATGAGCACAGCCCTGGGACTCCTCCTGACAGTGAGGGATCGCAGGGCACTAGGGGTTAAATGAGGACATGGCTCTCCATTCACCCCTAGTGCTCTGTGATTGGCTGAGGTTTTACGTTTCTCAGCCATTCAGCACTAGACATGAATGGGGAGACTTGTGCCCATTCATCACTAGTGCTCTGTGATTGGCTGAGAAATAGGAAACCCTGATGACAGCTCAAGCATCATCAGGATTTCCCTTTCCTCAGCCAATCAGGGAGCACAGCAGTCAGCGGAGCTCTGCTATGCTGACACCTCTGCTCCCCTGATTGCTCCTGCAGCCCTAGAGGAGCTGACATGTTCTGTATCTGAATCACATCCTCCATGATTTGGAGCTCATATCTCTCTGATTGTGAAAGCAGGTAAAGATTCCCAGGCAACTCATTGTATACCAGGACAGGGTTTTATTCCAATGTGCAAGGCCCATCACAATATTACCAATATCTTGGATAATATACTTTGCCTTTCTCCCATCCCTTTGGAGGCTCTTCCATGGTGCACAGACAACATACCCACATAACATACTCAATTTCAACCCATCATTAAGTCTACGTTAACAGTTTGTCCCAAATTATTTTCCAAAGAAAACATGTTGCTTTTTTCTTACCCTCTCTTTCCTATCTTTGGAAATCCTCACTTCCCACCAGGGTGAGATGATAACACATTTCTCAATTTCCTTTCCTGTAATACTAGTAGAGCTTTTAATTTTGTTTCAGCAGAAATGGACTTCTTTATCTTACATAACCTCAGAACAACTCTTTTCCCACTTTGGATCTTTTCCCACTTTGGATACCGGCTTGTGAATGTTGGGGATGGGAGGCCAGGGGAAGCAGATGCCTGCCGGGCAGATGCCTGCATCTGCTCATGAGTCTTAAGCTCGAGTAGCAGGTAGCCGGGACCGGGCAGGGAATTTTAAATAATGAGGATTTTTAAATGTACCGCTTTTTCATTTAAAAATCTTCACTGACCATAAAGCCAGGGAGGTTAAGCGCTGCTCTACTGGAGTGTGGCAACACAATTCCAGGACAGCACCAAAAGGCCTAAGGGTGAAAAAAGCAATAAAACAGGTATTTGCCTTAAAAACTAGACATTTAGTGCTTTGACATAGGTGTAGAATGTCTACCTGAGCACTGTACATTTACTCAATTCCATTTACTCTGATATATCTTCACTGCAGCCAAGCAGGTCCTTACCATGGTGTGGAGCTCATGTCTGCAGTTACCACTTTTTGGTATATATTCCACAATAGGCATCCTTGGACTTTTACTGCGAGCTCTGGTATTTAATGATGACTTTATTGTTCTTGCTAGTTTGGATTGTTTAACTTCACTAAATTTTTATTTAACAAGTTTGGGGACAGGGAAATGGGATCAGTGCAAACATAACATATAGAGTAACAGTTTGGAAAATCAATTGTATAACAAATGTTAGCCGAAACATATTACTGTACAAATTGGGAGGTGGGTGTGTGTATAGGGGGGGGGGGAGGGAGTAAAGGAAAGAGGGAGTCCACATCAGGAAGGGCCCTGTGCTGAAAACAATATTCAATCAATGGGTGCCAGGTAGGTTTGAATGCATGAAGAGTGTCTTTGAGGTTGCAGGTGAGTTTTTAATTCACCATTATCCAGTTAAGCTTTGAAGACAGCAGGACAAGGGAGATGTTAGGGGATTTCCAGGCATTACTAAGTGTGATTTTGGCTGCTAACAACATATAAATACTTAGCTTTTTAGCATATTTTGGTAAAGGCATGTCAGTTTTGCTTAGGATAGCCTATTCCCAATTTGAAGACATTTGAAAGCAGAGGTTGGAGGAACCCCAGAAGCACCTAACAACCTTGGTGGGGTCTTAATACCATTGCAGCAGAATAATTCTGTTCAACTAGGCCCACATTGAGTGAAATCTTATATATGTTGCATGCCACATCACACCACTCCTTTAGCTCCTAGGAGTTCTGCATATTCTTTTTCCAAGGTTTCATGTAAGGGAGCTTGGAGGTGGGGGTCAACAGGGCTGAATATAGAATGGATATCTTGCCAATGGGGTCAACTAATGACTTGAATGTGGGCATAATGAAAATGTGGGGAAGTTCTTTAAATGTATTAAGAGGTCTAAGCTTTAAATGGTCCTACCAAATATCAGGTCCCCGACCCTAAAGAAGCCTTTTTTTAGCCACCAGCTAAACTGTCCAGGTTCCGATAGCAGGGTGAACTCTGGGTTATCCCAAAATGGAGCAAGAGGCAAATGTGCTGAGCATAACTCAGGGTCATGTTTCAGTCTATCCCAGGCCACTAGAGAGTATTGCAGGGAGGGGCAAGAGATCCTGGGTTGCAAACCGGAGGGAATCTACATCAAGGAGGCTATTGCAGCACCCATGCTAAACTGTGCCTCAATGTCAATGTGGTAGAAGGAAACTGTGGGGGCATGAGGACTGTGTACACTGTACATGGACATGAGTTTAATCAAATTGTGCTTGGTGCACCTGTCTTCAGAGCCATTAGCTCAGGATCTGCAGCTCTCAGCGCCTTTGACACAGTTTGGAGCATTGTGTGCACAGTCTTGATCCTGTGTAGCAGGCTTTCTTTTGAGATGTGACCTTTCTGGAAAAATAAAAAGCATAGTGAGTTTCCAGATTTTTCACAGGTAAGTTTCCAGGTGACACATGTACTGGGTTATTTCTGCATACACAATGTATTAATTGCAGCTTCACTATCTGGAACGCGAACATATGTATAGAAAAAAATGAATTACATAATATACACTACCATAGTTCACCCATATCTTTACCTTCTAGGTGCATCAAGATCAAGATCCACAGGGGATGAACACACCACTTCTTCACCTTCTTCTTTTTAAAGCAAGTCAGGCTAATTTAAAAAGTACCCATATTACTAACTTACATTCAAAAATTCAGTTTCCCCCCCCAACCATGCCTCTCCATCACCCCCAACCATGCCTCTCCATCACCCATCCTCATCATTTATTACTACCTACTAACTACTATATCAGGTAGTATAGCCTTCTCTTGGTTTTTCAGATCTGACCACATTTTATGAGTTGTTCCTTGGAACGCACAATTCCGAATTTGCCCTCAGATCTGCTCTGTACCTTTCCAAAATTCCGTCCTATAAACTATTTGGGGTGTGGATGGATAGTTTTCCTGCCTTTTTAGTCAGCCCTGTTTTGCAGGGATCATGGCCTATGAAGCAGTTACCAAACCCAGACTTAATTTGTGAGTTCTTTGAACTCTACCGCTCCTATCCATGTCGGTGGAAGGTGAGGTCTGGGGAGTATTCTAATTGGCATACTAAAATGAAGGCCTATGATGCTATGGTGGAGCTGTACAAAACCAATAATCCTGCTGCCAACATCAACTATGTAAACACAAAGCGCAAAGCTTGCACACGATGGTCAAGAAAGAACTGAACAAAGTCAGGGCTTCAGAACAATCAGGGGCTGGGGCAGAGGATGTGTATGTACCTAAACCAGGGATGGGCAAACTTTTTGACTCAAGGGCCAAAATGGGTTCTAAAATTCAACAGAGGGGCTGGATGGAAGGCTGAGATGGGTGTCACTGACAGTGACGTCGTGATGACATAACCCCGCCCACTCTCTTATCGCAGATCTGAGCCTGCAATGAGAGAGTGGGCGGGTTGTTCCACCCACTGCACTGAGCAAGGGCTTTGTATAGGGGATTTGTACAGAGGACATGGTGAGCGGCTCTGGCCGATGCGGCACCTCGGACTGTGGATCAACTTCAGTGGGGCTGTTGAAGTAGAGAGAAAGTTCAACGGTCCAGATAAAAAAGCCTAACGGGCCGCATATGGTCCAGAGGCTAAAGTTTGTCCATGCCTGACTTAAACTGTGATACTTTCATCGGCTATCCTTCACTTCTGATCATGAGGAAAGTCGTCCGTCAGTGTCCACCCTGCAGCAATTCAACCCACACTACCATACTTATTCCTTCCCCACTCCATACCAGCAGCCTCACTATAACTCCCTCCTGTAACTAGTTACCCTCAATCCCACCAATATGAGCCCTTTCACTGCCCTTCTCCAGTTCAACCAATATACTAATTTGGTATTGAGAATGTTTTAAACTTGTGTTTTGCACTTTTGTTGTTGTTGCTGCTACTGAACAATACTTTCCCTTTTGTACAATTGTTATTTACAATTTTAATACAGTTTTACAAAAAACTGCACTTTGTTAAATAAATGTAAACCAAATGTGTACATTCCTTTGCAAAATAAGTGTAAAGGATACATTTATACATCTTTCAAGCATTTAATAATTGCAACACATGTCAAGAGGATGATATGACCCATTGTTTGTGATCAGATACCAGTAGAACTTGACGTCTCTTGCAGAGACCTTCCAGTGGCAAAGAATCTCAACATGGCGATTAACCTCTGTTCAGCTGTTATGGACTTTCGTCTGCAGGTATCTTGTTTCTAAAGGAAAGGTCCTACTGCTGTAGTATTTTTTGAAAGCACACATCCGACATTCAATGAAAATTTTAATAGTCTGGAGATGTCAAGCACAGTTCATGTAGCAGATTCTCATGGGAAATGGTGTCACGGTCCATTTACCAATCATTACACCACTCTTTTGAATTTCTTCAAAACTTGTCCTTGCATATCATGTTCATTTTGTTCTTCACTTACAATTCCACCATGGCAAGGGCTGCTTTCTGTTTAAATGAGAACACATGAGAAGGCATATTGCAGGGAGAAGTAATTGTACAGTGTTCAGGATGAATGTTCGTTGAGAAAATGACTGATATTTTGTGACTATGTTATTTTTTTCTCACTCCTCATTTCTTCAACATCACTTCCTCCTCTAAACGCCATTTCCTGCATCTTTCAATTAATTGCATCTAGTGTCTACATTAGCAGTCAATTATGTTTGAATGATTGTATCATTACAGAATCATGCACTATACAACAATTGTTATTCGTTTGTTTTCCAAATTAAATTTATCTGACGTGTGTACGCAGCCTAACACTCTATCTAAAATTCCTTCAAACATTCCCTAGCAAGAATTTGTTACTGCCATTGAAATACATGGACCTGAAGGATCCTCATGAGGAAATATTTGGGGAAATGTCTGATTCTCTGTTTTATAAATAGTGCTTCAAGTGAAAGCTTCAGCCTATTATCCCTAAAAACAGCCATAAATTACTAAAGAGAAGAAGAATTGTAACTCATAATTTTTGAAACAGGATTTGACCTACCTAGAGAATTACATGTGGACAAGTTCAGTTTTACAGGTCTTTATTAGTTTATAATCTAATGTGAAAGAGTGTTTATTTTCTGTGGATATTATTTATTGCTTTCATCAGTGAGATTTGTCTACATACTGCAATGGAACAATCCAACTTTGCAGAGACACACACTCACAGTCGCTGTTTTCTTTTCTCTTCTTTTGTGTTATTGGATAAACACAAACATACTAAAACATTTTAAGTGCTCACATACGGTCGAATTCTTGTGTACAACATTTTTTAATAGACACTGAAGACACGCTTTCAAGGTATTTTTTTAAGGTAAAACTAAATTGTTAACAGAAAACTTAAAAAATCTGAAAAATAGATGGTAAACAACTATTTTTGTGGCTAATAGCTACCTTATATCGTATTCCAAGATTAAAAATAGAATCTAGTAGTAGCCAGAACTTTGCATTATATGACACATCAGGCAGTCCTGCCACTGATGCATTTATTTTTATTCATAGTACCAGGAGGTCCCTGAAATGTAAAACTACATGCTTAAGTACTGTGGGCAATACGATTTAGTAAATTAAATGTTGATTGGGCCCTAAAGCATTGTACTTAGTTAAGCATACTGTGCCTTTTCAGCAAATGAAAAGAAGTTGCACATGCTGTTAATTAACATGTAAAATGTTTGTTCACTTTATATAAATTCAGTTCCAATGAAATTGTGGGGACTTGCTTGCTAGGGAGTTGCAAATGTTTGTAATCTTCCCCTTTAAAGCTCTTAATAGTAACTTCCTTTATTGTTTTGTTACAACTTTAGCTGTTTTTTTTGTAACAGCCAAGTTTCGTTATTTATTTTCGCTACTAGCCAGATTTAATGATATCAGGATTTCTTGTGATCATTTATTTAGAGCTTAAATGTAGGCTAAAAATTTAGACAAACACAGTAAAATGTCTTTAAAGGATACAAGTAACAAAATTATTTAAAAAAATAAAAATAAAAAAATAACTGAAAGATGAATTAAAGCAACAATTAGGGCATTCACAAGCATTTATGTGAGAACTAGCAGTATTTGCAAGCAGTTTTCAGTGGTTTCATTGCTCTAAGTCACTGGTAAAATGGTTTAGATTGGATCAAATGGGTCTATTTTGTATCTGTATTTTTACTTTAGTAAAAATACAGGTACCTTGGTACCACTTGTCAACAAATATGCAAGCTTTTCAAAGCATTCATAGACTTCCAAAAAGCGTTTGATAAAGTTTCATATATCTATCTGTGGAGTGTTGAATAAAATGTGTTTTCCTGTTACACTAATTAACCAAATCAAATGTCTTTACAGTGGTACTTCTAGCAAAGTCTTAGTTAATGGCTTCTTATCGAATGATGTTCAACTCAAGTCTGGAGTTAAACAAGGATGCCCTCCCTCTCCTCTTCTATTTATATGTGCCTTGGAACCACTTCTGTTATCATTAGGAAGGGACAAGGTAATCCGGGGAGTCCCTATATCAGGGGGTGGTGGTCAGTCCGCAAAAATTTGCGCATACATGGACGATATTACTGTCCTCTGTACCACAGAGGCTGCTCTCAACAGGGCAGTTCTAAACACTGACATTTTTTGTACAGGCTAAGGATTCAAGCTAAATATCAACAAGTGTAAATGTCTTTATCTTGGCAAATGGCAGCTTCAACATCTAAAAATTGCAACATCATGTCAAGCTATCAAAGTTTTGGGAGTGTTTTTTGACCATCAAAACAATGGGCACCAAAGCTGGAGCATTGTCCAAGAAAACTTTTTTTTTCTGGAAACTACGTAACTTAACATTAGAAGGTAAAGTGCTGGTTGTAAAATCAATAATTCTGCCTCAGTTACAATACATAAGCATTGTTTATCCACCATCGCTCTCCATAATTAAAAAAAATCACCAGAAAAATCTTAAATTTTTCTGGAGCTCAAATGTTGAAAAAATGAAAAAGTCAATTGTGCACAAAAGTAAGGCAAATGGGGTAAAGACCTCCTGGATATTAAGATCTTTCTTTGGTCCAGTTTTTTCTCCGTCTGCTTCAGGTGCCTCTAAAACAAACGGTTATATTTTCTCAAGTATGCAGCTGGTCATGTGTTTGGGAGGAGAAGATGGTACCAACCACCCCAAACAGTTCCAACACTCATCATTCCTCCAAAACCGTACCCAATTTTGGAAAAATATATTCTTATCTGGAACCTACAAATCCTGGACCAAAACACCCTATTGGATGCAAACAAAATTAGTAAATTCATCAAAACAGAGGAGGCAATTGCGCTTATACCTACTTTTACTACAGAAAGGTCAGCACAAATCTGGAAAAACGTGGGCGAAAGAATTCTATCAAACTAATTAAAAGATATTGCTTGGCAGGGTGTCTATGAGTGCCTGCCCCTACGTGCCTTTCATCATAGGAGGGGTTTTGTGAGTTCTCCTGTACGTCCCCGGTCTGGATGTATGGTTGAGGAATCAACCCTACATCTTTTTGGAAATGCCCTTATGCGATGGCTGTGTGGCGATCAGCCAGGCCTTTGCTGAAATTTTTAACAGGCCTTCAAACACCTGACCACTAGGTTGTCCTGTACGGTCCTCCTCTTTCCTTCTCAATAGAGAAGACAAAGCTACTTTGGGTTTCTATAAATTGCCTGAAATTTGCTTTATGGAAAACAAGAAACATTTTCTTGTACAAAGATGATTTCATAAATGAAAAGGAGTGTATTAAGTATGCCTTGAGCAAAATGTTTGATTTCTTTTTATTTGATTGCAAAAAAATGGGTAAACTAGAAGCCCGGAGAACCTGGGGGATGTATATGTGGAATACACTCGTGTAATATATTTTTTTGTGTATTTGCCAAAATATGTTTTTTTTGGTGAAAAAGGAAAAGCAAAAATTTACCCTGTTGTGTTTGTGAAAATGGTTTTTGGTTATGGTCAAAAAAATATGTATAAACATTTTGTATATGTTGGAAAATGCTATGTACTTACCTGTTCAAAAAATGATCTTTTTTTTTACTCCGGAAAATGGACTTTTGTTTTACCTTTTAAAAACAGACTCGATACTTTGCTTTCAGGAATGGAATTCCTTGGTTCTGCAACGAAATGGACTTTATGTTCCTTTAGACTTATAGACTTTTATTTTTTGAGAAAAATGTGCCTGATTCTTCAATTTGAATATGCAAAAATGTATGCAAATTTTTGGTTCTGCTTTGGTAGTTTTGTCTACCTCGTTGGTGGACTGATCTCCTGTGTTTGACTTTGGCTTGTTTTTGGATTCCCTGGTAATTCTGTACTGTGTATCGTTGGGCTCCTGGTCAGCTGCCGGCCTATCTCCAGATGCCATCCCTGCACACAAAGTCTTGGGGGCAACCGAGTGCTGGGAGACGCAACCAGTCTCCCGAGGCTGAGTGGGGGCTGCTATAGGTGAAGACTGCGGCTTAGATTGGGGGACTGATGTCTGAAGAATACTAGTACTGACCAGGGCTTTACACTGTAGTTACCTTCACCTCAAGTGCAGCTTGTTGCAGCTCTTGTGGTGATGAATTACCATGCCTTAAATACGGGGTGGAACAACCAAGTGGCTTTTTCTTGTGGTCGAACATCACTTGCGAAATTCTCTTTACCCACCCCTTCAAGGTATGTGTTGAGGTGTTCTTCTGTATAGCTTGTTTAATGAGTCCATTCACGCGCTTTGAGTCCACCAGCTCTTGGAGGATAATCAATATGGAAAATGCATTTGAGTCCTAGTTCTTTGGCCAAAATCTGAGTATGCTGGACAGTAAATAGCTGTCTTGATCAGAATGAAATTAACATTGGACTCCATAAGAGGTAATTAGTTTGGACAGATTTTCAGTTGTGTTCAACTGATCATTATTTGTCACAGGATTGATTGCAATTAATCCAGAAATAATGTCAATAGCATTCAAAACAAATTTGTTCTTTCCATCCTTGGGTAAAGGTCCAATGTTATCCACTTGCCATATTGCATTAGCATGTTTTCCTCTTACTCCTTCCTCTTACTCCTGCAACTTACTCTACTACTACTTTTTGAATGTTTTAGACACAGTTTTGTTTGTTGGAAAGAAAGAAAATTGAAGTTCTAACATTGAAACAGTAGGAAAAATTGTATATAATGTGAAGGATGGAAATGCCCTGAACAATAATTCTTGTAATTTTTTTACTAAAGAAAAGTTTTTAGATATCATCATGATCTTTTGGATTATTACGTATTATGGTGGTAGGGAGTTTTGATTTGAACATAGGAAAATTGACAAATATGTTGTAGGGTAAAGGTAAAGTTAATAATATGACGGAGTGGTGTTATGAGAGATGAATGGAATGGAATGAATGGAACAAAATCTTCCTCCCAGTTACTGTACAACATGAGATACCTGGTGCCAATTTTTTTTTCCTTCAGCCTAAAGCTTAGCAACTCTGTTGACTTAGAGGATATAACTCCCAGTTGAGGTTTATTGGTATCAGCACTGTACTTTTCACCAAAATAATGTCTTTGTGATTAGTGTCATTAGGAATGGAGACAACCTCCAAGGCAGCGGTCCCAAACCTGTGCTGTGAAAATTTTGGTGGTTGCGGCTCTGGCCGGTGCATCCCCCAAGCAGAGTCCTTCTCCTGACCCTGCTGGGGGCCGCATCGGCCAGAGCCGGAGACCATATCTTCCACATGCATGGCAGGCTCAGGGCGGCGAGAGGTTGTGTCTCTGGACACAACCCACCCACTCTCCCATTGCAGCCTCAGACCTGCGATGGGAGAGTGGGTGGGTTTTGGCATCATGACATTACTCTGGGGGAAGTTTCTTCCTCTTTGAGCGGCACACGTCTCCACGCGCATGCACAGTCTGGAGTCTGTAAATTTAGTGATCTGTGACGTCAAAAAGATTGGGGACCACTGCTCTAAGGAACTCGGTGGGGTTGGCACTGCATAGCGCATGGGAGATTTGGGTGTGAATTTGTACCTCTCGACTTTAAAAGAACAAACAACAAGTTATTACTGTGATTGCAAGGCTCCCTCTAGACCATAAGCAGCCCAGTTTTTTTTTATTTTGGACCACGATCGAAGCTCTTCCAATAAAGTACAATAGACTTTATGTGAAGCTCATGACTTGTCCTCTTGAATTGCCCTGATCATTATGTTTCACTCCAAAATATGTGACAAGATAGTTCCCACATATGTAAAAAAACTTGTCAGGTGAGGTGCCACAACCTAAAGTAGCCATATTCATGGGAGCACAGCAATTTAGCTCTTAATACTTTGTCTTGAACATTGTCTTAGCTTGCATTTACACATCCTTTGTCTTATGTATTGCTCTGTCACTCTATAGCTAAAGGATTTGTCATTTTGCAAGGTATTATTCACTAAATGTATTGAATTCACTTTGGTCATTAAACAGCCTAAACTCTTTCTATGTTACAATGTTACAACACCAAGGTGTGAGAGAAAGCGTGATACTGTCCCTGCTTTACTTTAACAGAGTTCAGAGTGTTAGAGCAGAAACAGGAAAAGGGTTTAACTTTTTTTAAAAAAAACTAATTCACTTAAGAATTTCAGCGAACAAAGTAATTCAATCTTGCATATTATAGTACATTTAATTAGGTCAGAAGGCTTTTTGTTAGATATTTTTATAATTCTGGTTTATTAGTATGACTTTTCATAAAATAATATTCAGGTCCCTAATTAACACTTGTTTATGAACATCAAAAAATGACATTATGATAAAACGTTGTCTTGGCAATTACTGTAGTAGAGTCTATCTCTTGCTGAGTCCATGGAACTGTACAACCTAATAAAAAAAAAATATCAGAATTTAGCTCACACACAAACATACATACTCTCCTTAGGAATTCAACCCTTCTGGAGGCAGTACTTAGTTCACAAGAAAGACCAACACACACTATTCCACTATTTTACAATATAATCCTCCAGAACAATGATTCTGGCCCTCCCCTATACACCAGATACTGTGAAGCAGAAATTAGTATACCCAATATAGCAAATAATTGGGAAAAAGCTTTTATTTTTACGCACAAAATGACTCTCCCATGTAAAGCAGAGGAGGCCAACAACAAGATCCTCTCCAGATGGTATCTTTGCCCAACAGACCTGCACTGTATCTCTCCCTCTTCCCCAGATACATGCTGGCGCTGTCTATCTCAAAGGGGATCCATGTTAAATTTATGGTGAGAATGCCAACACATATTTCAATTGTGGGAAACAATTATGCAACTGTACAACAACTTAACAGGCTCCAACGTCCATAACAGTGCTAAGGTGGCAATATGATCCCGAGCTCTATCAAGTCTGCCAAAAAGAGAGTGCTACGTCACTTCTTGATGGCAGCCAGGGCTGTAATACCTAGTTTCTGGAAACAGAAGACCGCCCCATCTGTGAAAGAGTGGTTTATGGAATTTCAGAAAATCTAGCACATGGAACGATTGGTTGCAGAGGATGAAGATCAAATGGAGATATACACAGGGATTTGGCTGGCATGGGTTTAAGGAATCCCCCCTAGTTCTAGAACTATTTGATCTAACAAGAGATGAGGCCCCTTGGCATTGGGGTTGTGTGACTTCATTACCACATCATACGATCATGTCCTTCCCCTCTGTTATGTGATTACACTACTTTACAAATATAACTCCCTGTCTCTAACTACAGTCTCCCTATCCTGTGTGTTATGGCTATATTTATGTCTGTCTCCCTTCATGTGTATACCCTCAAGTCCTTTGTTGTGTGATGGTGATACCAAATGCTAATAGATAGCTATAATTTACTGAACATTGTTTACGTGTCAAAGGCGCAATAGGCCCAATTTGGAACGCATTTTTTTGTTGAGTTGGATCTAACACTTTACTAATTTGTGGGTGGTGAATCCAGAAATGAGTTTTTTGCTATCACATCCAGTTTTTAAGATACAGGGTACCCTCCAATTTTGTCAAAAAACATACAAATTTTACATACAATGTAAAAATAATGAAATAACCTGAATGTACTGTTTATTTAAATTTATTTTGTCCAAAAAAAAAATGTATTGTTTTTGTTATTTATTGTTAGTAAAACATTTGAAAATTAATCGGGTTAGCGGTTAAGGTAAAAATTTACGCTTATAGCTTTTTCTGGAGTGTTCAATGTTAGGACAATCCTGCCCGATGCTCCAACAATAGTCAGCTATCATATGTACATCCCATCTACCATGATACCGTTCTTCCATGACCTTCAAATCTTGGTGGAATCGTTCAACTTGCTCATCACTGACTGCACCAAGGTTTTCCAGGAAGTTGGAAATATGGGTATGCAGAAAATGCACCTTGATGCTCATATTGCAACCAAGCATTTTGTAGCTCTCCGAGAGTTTCTGGACAATTTCTGTGGAATTATTTGCTTGTGTGTTTCCAAGAAAGTCCTTGCCAAAATAGGTACTTGAAACAGTCTCCTTTAGTTGGCAAAGCTTTAACAAACTGCTTCATAAGACTCAGTTTCATGTGCAGAGGCAGGAATATAGTTTTATTTCTATCAACAATTGGCTTATGTAGAATTTTTGGATCACCTGATTTTAGGGCAGATCTTGGAGGCCAATTACTTTCCACTCAAGGCCTCTCATGAGCTCTGCTGTCCCACATGCACAGATAACAGAGATACTTGGTGTATCTGAGGATCTTGGTGACCAAGAAGGAAGCATACCATTTTAAGGTCAACACAGATGACTCGATTGTGTTGGTGATATTGCAACAAGTCAATGACTCTCTTTATGTCTGCATATTCTTCACAAAGTGAAACTGAATGGCCAATTGGGACCGACCCAAATATATTGCCATTGTGAAGGAGGACACACTTTAAGCTCTGCTTTGAGCTATCGGTGAATAGTCGCATTGAGTTATAGATTGGAATTCCCAATTCCTCAATTAAACCAGGTATGATATGGCAATACACAAAGCCACTGTCAGTTCTAAAGTACTGCAGAAATGAAATTTCTTTGATTCAAAAGTACAATACCTTTGTTCCTTTTTCAAGTAAGTTTTTCTTACGCAGTCTTGATGCTAGGAGTTCTGAAGCCTTCTTCGATAGTACCAAATCACGTGCCAAATCACTCAACTCACGCTGATCAAATCACTTCTCTTCAGTTTCAAAATCTTCATCATTGTTGTCACCTAGTTTATCACTATAATCATGTTCTTCAAGAGAGGGTACTGTAAAGAAAACACTGGGATTTCATCTGAATTAGCCACTGGGCGTATAGCTGATGGTAAACTAGGATACTCTATGTTACATTTATTTTTCTTGTTATATTCTTAAGTTTTCACTATACAAAAAGAACAGTCACTGAAATGATCTCCTGGCTTTTACCAAAACATAGGTGTACTAAACGGGATCTTAACATGTGTTCCCTTTGTCCACATCTGTAAATCCTCGACACACTGTTTGCACACCTTATGAGAGGCCCAAGACTTATCTTGATCACCAAGTTTAACTTTTAAATATGCCAAATAGGCTTGCTCTACAAATGTGCTGATGTTCGCCCTTTGACTGGGAATGGTGAAACAGATGGCCACAGATATAACAAAATGAATCAGGGTTGTTTAGGCACTTACGACGAGAAACAGCATACCCAGACATGATCTAAAAGAAAGGAAATAAGTAAGTAGAAAAATAAATTTTCCTTATTCACTACGTAGAGCAGCGCACAACCTCTGACCACACTGTCTTGCGTGTAAATGAATAGTCTAAACAAATCCACACTACAGTAATCGCATTAATATAAGCGGTAGAGAAAAAAAATTATGCGATAGAAGAAAACTAACTGTACTTTTAGAATCAGCATACCTATTTTAGTGTAAGTAAGTGTAAGTGTTATTTTCTATGTTTCTGTACATGCCAAGGTTGACCCTGGTAATTCATGTCTTCTGTTTCCCATTCCTTATTTTACGCTCCCTCTCCCTACATGTATATATGTACTATGTTTGTATCCCCCTTTTTGATTGTATGTTAAACCTGAAAACTATAATAAAAGAAATTGCAAAAAAAATATATATCAGAGTTTCGAATAAGGATAAGAACAAGTACTAGTATAGGTACTGTAGATTTTGTAAATGATAAATTTACAATGCAAAACTTTAACATTTGAACAATTATAAAAGTATAATTATTAGCTTATCAATATGCACACTGAAGTATGTCACATCACAGAAATATCAGTGCACCATTTCTTCACCATGGACAATTCACAGCTCTCACTTTGAGCCAAATTTATTAAAGCTCTTCTGGACTAGAGAAGACAGACTATCATGTGAGAACCTGGGTGACCCAGCAAACCTGGAAAATATTTTCTAAAATCAGTTGTTATTTGGCAAATGTTTTCAGTCATGGCCCTAATCAATCACAGTCTGGCTGGATCTCCCAGGCCCTCCCGATAGTCTAAGTTTTTCAGAGCTTTAATAAATCAGGCCCTTTATGTAACGTTCTTTACTAATTTGTAGCAATGCATGTGGCCGTTTTTACAGAGTCATCTTTATTACAAATGCCTGTATGGATATATTATTATTATTATTATTATTATTATTATTAATAATAATAAACATGATTTATATAGCGCCAACATATTACGCAACGGTGTAAATTAAATAGGGGTTGAGAGAATGATATGAGAGAAAGAAGAAGAAATACCAAATGTATACCCTTACTTACCTCCGGCTTCTTTTCTCTTTTCCCCCCTTTTTTTCTTTTTGTCCTCAGTATGTCCAAGTGACTACTGGATTTTATTTTTTTTCCTTTTTCCCCACTTTTATGCCATAACACTCTATAATATCAAATCTCTAAGTTTAACCCTTAGACTACTACACTAGCAATTCAATATGGTATAATTTGAATGGAATTCACTATACCATTATATTACTCCAATTAGAGATTGGTAAAGGCCCTAATAATTATTAACAATTCATGATTACAATGAAGGTTTACTGAAACTCTTTTAGTGGGTTGATATGTACTATTACTAGCTATCTTATCGACATACACTGCTTGGTATTGATAATATTGGATTTTTTTTTAACCGTTATTTTCAGTCACTAATACTCCAAATGTTTGTGATTACCACTTTTTGACATATTACCTGTATACTACTTGACTATGTACTCACCAATACCATTATTACCTGTACTTACTGTATGTATTTATTTGTTATATATTTATAGAGACACTGCAAATGAACCTTTGTACATTCTTGTTACGTTATACGTACAACACCCCTGAAGAAGCCCAGATTGGGCGAAACACGTCGGGTAATTGACTTACGTATACAACATAATTACCAAGGATTTGAAGATTCTGGTTAGAAGTCCAATGTCTAGTGCCTCTTTAGGGCCAAGTTGGTAATGACCAAGACCCAAGTCTTAGGTCATACCAAACTGTTTGTATTTGTTGAATTGTACTATCTGATTTTACTAGAAATACAGCTGAAATCATTTGCCTACAAAAACCCTACTTTTTGTGTTACTTGTTCATTTTGAATATTCTTAGGGTTGGCAGTTGGATTAAAGGCCTACATCCATTAAATTTTCACCAGATAAACACATCTTTGATTCTGTTTTCATTTTTGTACTGGATTTTATGATTGAGGTACTTTAAAGTAGAAATTGGTTTTAGATGTCTCTCATTCGTTAAGAGTTTCAGCACAACCACCAAAGAAAGCTAAGTAATTTTCTAAAAATTATCATATATTCCTATTAAACATGCTGTATTGTTTTTCCTGTATATTATTATAACCCCTAGGGTATCTTAATCCTCTGAAGAAGCCTTGCGGGGTGAAACACGTTGGGTAGTAAACCAATTATTTGCTGTAAACAACTTGATGTACCATAATATCATTATTTTATGTTAAGACCAGTGCATCAATGTTAGTCTAGGGCTAGCGTAGATGGCTACTGTCTAGTTTTCTAGGATGTTTAAATAAAATTTTTTAAAAACATACTTGCTCTACAAAAGCTTGCTTTTTTCTTCTTCTTTCTCTCATATTATTCTTTCAGTTTCAATTCGGGCTGGGCAAACTGGAGTTAACTCTCTTTTTGGTGAAACATACCTCCTAATAAATAGGGGTTGCAAATGACAGACCCATACAGACACAGGAGGAGGAGAAGACCCTGCCCCAAAGAGCTTACAATCTAGAAGATGGGAAAAGTAACACACAATAGGAGGGGAGATAAGTAGTGGTGGGAAATAGAAAGGATTTCAAACGACAGAAGAAGATGGGTAGGCAAGTTTGAAAAAAATGGGTTTTGAGTGCTCTTTTGAACGAGCAGAAAGTAGGAGCAAGCCAAATAGGATGAGGAAGACCATCCCAGGGTACTGGGGCAGTTCTAGAAAAGTCTTGGAGCCGTACATGTGATGAGGTTATGAGTGCAATATAAGAGATATGTAGTAGAGGATATCATTTTTAGCCGACAAAAGGTCCATCTACTGTATTTAGTAAGACTGAAAGATCAGGAATGTGTATCTGACTAGATATAAAATGCATTACTTCTGCAGAATAGCTATAATGTCAAATAGTTTGGACTTTGCATATTTACGTTTAGGTAGTAGGTTTAACTCACTCCTGTTTTTAATAACCATCAAGTTTAACCTTGCCTCACAATGCATTTGATAAAGCGGCCCTTCAGTTATGATTAAACCCTAATGTATTCAGTACTAAAGTGTTTTATGCAATATTTTACCATATAATCTCAGTTTATTCCCAGTCCAGTCCATGAAAAGTGTCCCATTGTTTGTTGCACAGACATATTTGAACAGCTTCTAACATGCATTATGATGGGGTTTCAGATCAGAGCTGGAAATTCTTTAGTTTTAAACTAGTGTCTTTGCATAATCCCATCATGATTCTATTATTTTAGTAATTATGTTAAGGAGGATGGACAGCACCAAAAGTTGTATTTTCTTACGAATCAGACAGTTCTATTTTAGATTTATGTGGAACAAAATCACTGAGGATGCATGGTCTTTTAAATCTTCTTTGTTAATATATGCTGACCCTAGGAAGATAAAACTGGACATGTGTCCATGATGCATATGCCTGCTGGATAACACCAGCATGTGATGGGGAATGCCCCTGTCAAATGTGCATGTGGTAAAAATTGCATGTAATCTTTTGTATGCCAAGGTATCAAACTAAACCACTTGTATATTTAAATTTAAACTTTAGATGTGGTGGCCACACATTTTTTTTTCAATGCAATTTTTTGATGACTGTTGATTGTGTTACACAAAGCTATAATCTCGAAAACATGATTATACCGCAGTTGGTAACTTTTATCTAAAAAAAACCATTGTAGTCTGTATTTAATCCCCTCATGTCTTCCACGCCCCCTCCGACACCTCAACACTTCACCTATACCATATTACTTTCTTTTCCTTCCTCCAAAGAAATTTGTAGCAAAAAGATAAAACATATATTTCATTTTTGCCCTTCCTCCTCCTGTTCTCTTCTTGGTCTCTCCATCCAGCCTTAACATTTCCTTATATTTTTTATTCTCATTGATTAATTTAAATCTTTTTCACATTTCAGGGTTTTTAATCTCCTATCACTCTTCTTTCCTCCTTCTTCTTGTACCTTTATGTCTTTTTGAATTTTCTATCTATCTGTTCCCCATCCTGTAATCATATAGTTGGGTCTTCTATCTTGCGTATTAGATTTATCTCTTCTACCTGGTTTTGAATCATAGGCTCTGCTGTTTCCAATATTTTGGAATTGTCATACAGGTTGCATTAACCTGCACTGATATACATTCAAACACATCTCATTTGATGTAATTAAAAAAAATGAAAAGGGAACTTTTACATCTATATTGAAAATCCATTCCATCACTTTAAATAAATTTAGCATACAGAATGTGAAAAAATAGCCAGAATCCCTTTGCTTGTTTACACCTCCAGCATTGAAAACTTACCCTGTTATATGTCCGTTATATGTTTTGCTGAAACCTTATATAATGCTGAAACCTTTGTAGGCTAAAATACCACCAGATCATTCTTTCTACCATTTCTTTAGTTCTTTAAATGATTTTGGTGGAGGGAAGAGCATAGTGCTTTTATCCTATTTGAAGTTCCTGCTACAAACACCCTTAATTGTCTAAATCACCAATGATTTAATGTTTCTAGGGGATTACTCTTCAGATAAGTTTGCCTGTTATATAATATATAAGATAGCTGTGTGGATATTTCTTCTATTTCTGGTACAAAAGTTTTATTGAAAAGATGCATAGATTAAAAAAAAAACAGCGAATAACATACAAGGATAATAAAAAACAAAAATTACAGCATAAGTCAACAAAAAACACACATACATACAAAAAAGAGACAATTAGCTGTTACTGCACAGGAAAAAACTCAGTAAATATAAAATAGCAATAAAAATATATACATAATAAAAAAGGAAATAAAAAATGTACACACATGGTTAATTTAGAGAAAAGAAATAAGAAAGAAAAAACAAAAAACGCAACGATAAAAAAAAGGGGGCAGAGTTCTAGGGGAAGGAAGATAATAATCTAACCAACGTTGCTAGATAGTCAAAAACTTATCATGCTTATCATTAGCAATGGCTATAATTTTTTCATAAACCAAAGTACCGTGCATTCGGTTTTTAACTTCCATAAAATTTAGAGCAGAGGTCTTCCAAGCACATGCAATAATCTGTTTGGTAGCCATAGAAAGTGAGAAATAGGTGTAAGAGCTTTTTTTGTCAACATTTGAAGGAGGAACATGAAACAAAGCATAACAGGGATCCTTAGGCAAATTTATGCCCAATACTGTGTAGACCAAATGGTATACTCTTATCCATAGTCTCCATACTTTAGGGCAGAGCCAACATATATGACCCATGGTACCTTTCACGTTACATCCTCTAAAACTATTCAGTGATGAAAAATGGAATGCACGCGCTATTCTAGCAGGAGTGAGATACCATCTCATTAGAACCTTATAAGAGTTTTCCAAAACGATCACATTTCTCGAACTTTTGGGTATAGCCTGCCAAAAATTCAGAGTATCATCTTCCAAAAAAACAATGGAAAGCTCCTTCTCCCATATAGACAAATAGAGTAAAGGTTTATTGAACCACGTATTAGCTATAGTTTCATACAGATATAAAATGGCTCCTACTGTAATACGTTTGTCTCTTCATATACATTCAAACCCACTAACAGGTAAGGCAATATGAGGGCTATCCAACAGACAGTAAAGAAAATGCAGAATTTGCAAAAAAAGAAAAAGCTTATGATAAGGAACATCATAATTCACTTTCAAATAAACAAAAGTGTACACTCTTGAGTTAGAGATCATAGACCCTACTGTAGTAAAGTTATGTTGGATCCACCTTGTAAAGTTGGACTTATTGTCCATTATACTTATAGTCCAATAAAGGACGAGAACCACTAATAAATTTTGCCTTGTTTTTTTTACAGTGTCCCATATATGTAACATATGCAACAGAAAGGGGCTCATAGTTTTAGGTCAAATGGAAGAAGGTGCCCAAAATAAACTAGCCACAGAAATAGGGGAAATCAAAGCTGCCTCAATTAAAGCCCAAACCGGACAACCCTTATTGAGTATAGAAATGAATGGAGTTATATGGGATGCTTTATAATAAGAATATAAATGTGGTACACCAAGGCCCCTGGCTGGTTTGGGATGAAAAATGCTAAAAAGATCATATCAGAAAGTAAAAAAATTAGATTGACGCACATTATTATTTTCGAAAAAACAAAAACAAGATGACACTGTGCGGTTAATAACCACATACTCCATTGACCATTTACGAATTGGACATATCATGATCAAACAATGGCCTTTGTGGACAAGAGATCAAAAAATTAAAAAACTTGTATATGATAGACCACAAGTTGTGTATAGAAGAGCACCTTCCTTGAGTAACAAACTAGTAAGAAGCCAATTCCACAAACATAGGGATTGAGTGGAATCAAACATTGGTACATTTAGATGTAATGCTTGTAAACAATGTCAATGGATCTATGATTCAGGGGACACCTCCTGTTTGGGACAGCCACCATCTCAGGCCACCCCTGGGCTGAAAGAATTCGTTGACTACGACCGGCATAATTAGATCCAAATAGATGTTTGAATGGCAAATTTTTGAAAACTTCAAGGGACAAATACTGCAAATTGATCAGTATGATGGATGATGAATTGGGACACCATTATCTCTATTGTTGTGGTTTTAACTCTGGTTTATACCTGCCTCCATACCTGCCTCCATACCAGGTGACTAAGTGCACTTGTAGGTTAATAATCTTTTAGGTATGTATATTTATATAGGGTTAAAATGTAATATTGTATAAAATATTGTATAAAATATGCATGCAGCTATTGATATTAATGGTTCTTTTATATTGCATTGTAGTGCCGGTACACCTTGTTTGCTTGTATTAATTACATCCCTGAGGAAGAGGAAACGAAACGCGTCAGATGATCCCTACTTATGTAATGTGTACAAAATACACAGCCTATGTATGGTATGATGTTGTTTAACTTCCCCTGAATTGCTATGCGGGGCGAGGCATGTATAAACTTTTTTTAAAGTGATGTAAATAAAATGCAAAAACATTTTATAAGATTCAACTGCCGTGAAAGTCCCATATTTTGACATTTTTTTAATACCATATTTGAACCCTTGAGGGATGATGGCAGTATATGTGAAATCAGGCTAAACAATAAATGGAGCATTAGCTTGATAAAAAATGAGTATAAGATGCATGTAAATACCGTAATTCAGATAAGGAGGAGATATGGGTTTTCCTGCAAGCAAGCAATATTACCCTTCCGAGATCCTAAATAATTAAATATAGTTGACGCTTATGAGGGGAATTCATTCCCTGAACATTTAAAGTTACAATTTTTAACTCCATCTGAGACCTTAGACAGAGAGATTATAATGCAAAATCACAAAAATGTTGACAAGGCTCAAAAAAAGAAAACATAAATCCAATAGCATGGAAAATGTGACAAAACAAACAAAAAACACAAAATTACAGAGAAAAAAACAAAAACATTACAAACTTGGAAAAAGGTGCATAATAAAAACCATGTAAATGGAAGCACCGCAGTGCATCACGGCTGACCCTTGGTTCAAAGTAAAATGAACCAATACAAAAATATAAACCTGAAAAAAATATAAAATAGAAAACACAGCACTGATGAAGTTCAACCATCCGCCACTTTACAAAAGAATTTTGATTGAAGGCATCCCAAAGCCTTGGAACGAGACATCTCTTGGGAAGTGTTTTTATTCATAGAAATATCAGGATGAATCGAGGAAGTAGACATCGCTTGTGAGACTCAGGAAGTTTGAGAAGCACTGTTCAAAGGATATAATGATAGATCCAAAAGGCACTTCTGCAAATCAGTCGCAGCCACCACAGAATAGGGACAATTTTGATATGTTAAAAGTAACTTAAATGGGAAGCCCCAGCGATAACGCACATTTTTTATCTTGTAGTATTCGCAGGTAGGTTTCAAAGCCCTCCATTTTTTAAAAGTGGATTGCGACAGATCCGCAGACACTTGGTAGGAAAAACCCTGATAAGCGAGAGTCCTTAGTACAAGTCATTTGTAAGACCAGTTCCTTGGTACGAAAATAATGGAATTTTTATAATGACATCTCTGGGTGAAGATGTCACCGGAGCCATCATGGGACCAGAACCACATGGAGGCCGAAGTGTCTGAGGGGGCTGTTTGGACCATCTGCCCGATGGACCCATACTCCCGGGAAATTCCACAAGAAATTCAGAAGCTAAAGAGGCAAATGAGTAGTCCGTAGCTTACATTTGCTCCACGTAGGGGAAGTCAATGTGCCCGAGGTGCGTGAAGCCGGATCAAAGCTTGGTCCGCTGCGTGCATGCGACCCAATATCCTCTATTTTTAACATCCTCCATATATATTATAAAAAGGTATTGAAAGTATTTCTTATCACTCTGCAACTTCACTACTTGATTACTAATCAACTGTATTCCGGACTGTAGCTACCCAGTATGTTTAAAAATCTGGTGTTGCCAATGCGCTCCTGTCTGTAATGTTCAACACTGGGTGATAATTCAGTTCAAACATTCTATTCATTTCTTTTGTTTTTTTTATTCCAAGGTGGAATTTTTACTCCTTGGCCGTTTGATCAGTAAGAATGGGGTCTCATTCTACTAATTGTTTCTGCAAGTGATATGTTAAATCCCTTTTTAACTACTTTATTACGTTGGGTATCATAATCCTGGGGTTTATGATGTAGAATGACAGTTGGTCAGCATAAACAATAAGTTTTATTCCCTATTTTAATTTTTTCTATATCTTGAGTGTAATATTGTTAGGAAGGGTTCCAAGGTCCAAACAAATATCAAGGGAGATAAAGGATATTCTTCCAATTTAATATTCAAAAACTTCAATTTTTCAATTTGGTGACAACAACCTCTCTCTTGCTCTCTGCAACAGCCCAAAATAACTAAACATCTCCCTCTTAAGTATTTATTATACTGCGGTTAATTTTGGCACCCCCAAAGCCCCTATATATTTATATATGTTCTTTCTACCCGCTGTCTTTCCCCCTTTCTTTACATCTGCATCCATGATTCCATATTTACATTTATCTTTGACAGTGAGTGATCTGAATATGTTACTGGAATGTGTTTATAGTAGTATAGTATTATTTTATTACTGTCAGTGTTTATTTTGCAGAAAAAGTGAAAAACTAAGTGCCTCCAGAGAGTATTTCTGTATACCCATATTTGCCTGTTTTTTTTTTTTTTAATTCGTAATATGTATTCTCAAATTCATGCATGTATTGTTCTATGCTGATTAAATGTGATATATCACAGATCTCACATTTTGTAAGTATTTTAAAACAAAATACTTCCTTGTATTATTTTTAGATATAGGCGACAGTATATCTCTGTAGTTTTCTTACACAGATGGTAGTGTATTTTTATAGTGATCATGATGCCACTGATGCCTGAAGAAAAAAAGGCACATCTGCCCTCAGACTGCCAACACTCCAGGCACCCTTTTTTTAGCTTTAACAACCAGAAACACATTTAAAAGGTGTAAAGAAATATACATTAGACCAATTTTCAAAAACACAATATTTTATTTGCAACTTCTGGATCATAGTAAATTAAATAAATGCAGTTAAACTCATCTGTCTTTCAAAGTTACCTATATCTAAATTGTGCTGCATACACAATGGGCCAGATTTAATAAAGCTCTCCAAGGATGGAGAGGATACACTTTCATCAGTGAACCTAGGTCATATAGAAAATCTGGAATGTTTTTTTTAAATGTATTTCCTATTTGTTAGCAAATTTTTTCAATCCTGGACCAGATTTATTGCAGGTTTGCTGGGTCACCCACCCACTGATCAGTGCATCCTCTCCAGCCTTGGTGAGCTTTAATAAATCCAGGCCCTATGTATCAGTACAGGTGTAATGCTAACTAAATGTATTAAAAATAGTAAATACAAATGTAAACTCCCTATACTGAATATATAGAAATTAAAGCTACATGCATATATAGTATATAACAGAATAAAGAACCAGATCAGGAAAATACAATTGGTGCAACATATTGTAAACAAAGGTGTAAAACAATGGGTTAGTGATTTTGTAGCAGCCAGCCTAGATGAATTTTCTCAATTTCAGGTTATAAGTGAACTGTTGAAAACAAGCTTTCCAAACTTAAATTATAGCAATGATAATGCTTTGTATTTATTTACCCTTTAATATAGGTTAGGTGGATGATGTATCAAAAACATTTTCTTACCTTCTGTGTTATCGATCATGTTTATAGAGAATTTTGAAGGATTTGGAGCCTGTAGCCAGTTTGGCAGAGGAAGAACGGCTGGTTGAGTCCTGTATTCAGAGAGGATGGGAGAAGCCTACAAATGCAGAACAGAGTGGTGAACAGTATTGTATATTAATGCTTGTAATGTCTGTTGGATTATTGTTTTTAAAAAATGCCACACGGTGGTGTGAACTGTATTTTTTTATTGATTATTACCATTCAAATGGGGAATTTTATGCCCATTGATGAGTATCAGCTGGGTGTAATTTGATGTCAGTACGGTGGCCTCAGAGGTAGCACTCTTGCCTTTGCAGCACTAGGTCCTAGGTTGGGATCTCAGCCAGAACACTATCTGCATGGAGTTTGCAGGTTCTCTGCATGGGTTTCCTCCGGGTATTCTGGTTTCCTCCGGGTATTCTGGTTTCCTCCCACATCCCAAAAACATGCAGTTAGGTTAATTGGCTTCCTTCTAAATTGGCCCTAGACTGTATAAATGACATATGACTACGGTAGGGACATTAGATTGTGAGCTCCTTTGACGGACGGTTAGTGACACCACTATGGACTTTTGTACAGCGATGCGTAATATGATGGCGCTATATAAATACTGTGTAATAGTATTAATAATGTCTGCTGACTGAATCTTCTATCATTTCAAGCTTTTTAATCAATTTTAACCCAGAAGATTGCAATTCATTAAAAAAGTTTTTATCTTGGGGGTTCTAAGTATATCTATTTCTGTAAGATTTTTTTTTTGTCTGCTAGAAAGATAATATTTTTTTATTTCCTTAGTAGCTTTTGTTCCTTGTAAAATTTGGTAAGGAAGGATATTATCTACATAAATATGAATATTAAAAACCATATCCTGGAAATAAAGGTTCAAATATTAGCAAGTCACTCAAATGGTTTAATAAAGAAACAAGTTAGTAACAAAAAATACACAGTAGCATTGTCATATATATATGTATATATGATTTATACATTTGATATATGTATATATATATATATATATATATATATATATATATTTATATACACATATGATATATATATATATTTATCACGTGACGTATATATATATATATATATATATACACATACGTGATGTATTCCAATCTTTTCTTGTCCAGGTAAAGTTACATGTGTTATCGGAGAATGACCTACAGCAGTGGTGTCCAACTGGGGGTCCACGAGAAAATTTTGGCGGTCCGCGGCTCTGGCCGGTGGGCCCTGAGCGGGATGTAACCCCCCTGGGAGGGCGCACCAGTCAGAGCCGCGGACCATGTCCCCCATACAAATGGCAGGCTCAGGAAAGTGGGCAGGTTTTGTTTCTGGACACAACCCACCCTCTCTCCCATCACAGGCTCGAACCTGTGATGGGAGAGTGGGTGGGTTTTTGCATCATGACGTCACTATGGATGAAGTTTCTTCCCCTATGAGTGGCACCCGGCTGCCTGTGCATGGATGTCAGTAAATTTAGTAGTCCATGGGTGCGAAAAGGTTGGAAACCACTGACCTACAGAGTCTAAATTTTGAAACTACCTCAGAGGAAGTCTCACGGGTAATCAAACAATCCGCCAATGCCAAAGCTCCTGGGCCAGATTGTTTACCATTTCAATTTTACAAGATTTTAACTGAGGAGGTATCAGCTCCCTTATCTTAGGGTTTGTACCAACCCATATCTCTTATTAATCACAATCTCAAAATGTTCACCAAGATATTGGCGGATCGTTTGGCTTTGTTGCTACCTCGGTTGGTGGGCCCAGCACAGTCTGGATTTGTGCGGTTGTCGGGATCCTTCTGCCCGTCTGCAGCGTTGTTGTCGCACAACGTGGAAAAGGCTTTTGATAGCATGGAGTAGAGTTGCCTTCATATGGTCTTACAGAAACTTGGTTTTGACGGACATATCACCACTTTTTTAGGGGCTATGTACTCAGATCCAAAGGTAAGAGTGCAAGTATCGGGGGCATTATGTTTTCCCTACAGAGAGGTACACGGCAGGTTTGTCCCCTGTCCCCTTTTCTATTTATTCTTGCAATAGAACCCTTAGCCAGGTATTTCATACAAACGACAATGTTTGAGGGTATTGCCATAAACAGTAGGGAGATAAAAATCACATTATTTTCAGATGATCTCCTTCTGTTTCCTAATAATCCTAGAAGAGATTTACCAAATTTATTGCAGCTTATTCAGTCTTTTGGGGTCTTCTCGGGCTCTGTATAAATTATTTTAAAATTGAGTTAATGTTTTTTAAAACAGGCCACAGACCAGAACTATTGTCCAGGGTGAAACATCTAGGGCTTGGGGTAGCCCATCATTATACCACATATTTAGGGGTTAAAATTCTAATTACGAAGATATTAACAGAATGTACTAATTGGAAGACGCTCCCAATATCGTTGATGGGTAGGTGTAATTTAATAAAAATGATCAGTTTTGCACATTTATTGTACCCACTACAAAATCTGCCCTTTTTACTTAAACATCAAGATGTGTGGGGACCCCAGTCAGCCTTTATATTGTTTTTGTGGCAGGGCAAAACTGATGTGAGAAAATACAATCTGGCATGCTTGATGTGCCATATCAGAGATTGGTGGTATGGCACATCCTACTATATAGATTTTAGACTTGAGTCCCGTGCGGTTCACCCTCCAGCCATCAAAAGCAATTTGCTATTTAGAGACACACTTATAGTGTGAATATTTCTAACTTAAATTATAATCCAAGTAAAATATGCTTTACCTGGACATCATCATTTATACTATTTACAGGTAAAACGCACACTCTGTAGCGGTGCGGGTTCTCTCACTCCCTTGTTCTTACCGTTCTCTCTTAGACAAATGTTAGGAGCATCTCCTTCTCCTTAGTCATCTCCTTCTCCTTCTCCTTAGTCCTTCTCCTTCAGACACTGAATCCAACTGATCATACACATATGTAACCAAGTGGTCTGCCTTTTTGGGCAAGACATATCAGGAAACAACAGATGATCTGGAATCTAGTTGGTCTATAGTATCCAAAAACAGTGAAGTGAGGAAGAAAATGCATTATTTTCCACTGAGCCTATTATGTCTTTGACCTTAAGGTTAACCCGTCAGCATCAACAAGATTCTTAACAGCCTGTCCCAAGTGTGATCTCCCTTTAGCCACACTGGAACACACTTTATGTGTCTGCCCGAGACTGCAGGACTTCTGTATCCAGGTGTTTAACTATATGGCTAAAATAATGGGTCGTACTCTCTCATTATCGCCCCACACAGCTATTTTGCACATTACCCCCCACCCCACCAACCGCCTTTGAAGGAAGAAACAAATGGTCACTATCCAAATTCGAGAATTTTTGTCTACTTTCAGCCAAGAAGAGTATTATGAAAAAATGGTTAGACTCCATTAGCCTAACTTTGCCGTACCTCATACAGCTCCAACAACCTAGCACCCTGACACACACCCTGAAAGGTTTTTGGTACCTGAATGTCCTTGGAAAATACACTTTCCCCAACCCAGTTAAGGGGTTTAATTGAACTTTCTTCGCCACACAACCTGGTATGATGTCAGGGCCTTGGGAAGCATCTAATTAATGTTCCTATTCCCTGTCTGAGATGATCTACCGTTACTTCCCATGCTATAACTGATTACCTTCAAAATGATCCTGTTTCTTCCCCCCTCCTGTTTTTCTTGTTTTATTACAATATTAAATTAAAATTAAATTACAGAAATATAGAATAGCAAATCATCAGCATAAAGTGAGCTTTTGAACTGAGTTTGACCGATTGTAACATCACAGATGTCAGGGTTCTGGCATAAAGCTACTGCTGGATGGTCCATGACCAGCGCGTATAAAAGGGGTGATAAGGGGCATCCTTGTCTAGTACCATTGAAAATATGGAACGGGTCTGACAATGAACCATTCACTCGTACCCTAGCACGATAGGATAAGGGATAGCCAAGAGTAAAGCACAGTGATTCTAAAAACCATACTGGGACCCAGCCCTACCTGTCTTAGAGCTGTATACATAAAAGGCCAATTGACCCTGTCAAAGGCCTTCTCTGCGTCGACTGAAAGCAAACACTTAGGGGACTTTGTAGCTTTGGCGTGCTGGTTCAACAGGTTGGTTTTGATGGTGTTGTCTCTAGCTTCCCTCCCACGGATAAACCCGACCTGATCCTTGTGAAACCTCCAAACCCCGACCTGATCCTTGTGTACCTCCAAATCCTGTTAGCTATCAGCTTGGAGAATTTTTTCATGTCAACATTCCTTAGGGAAAAATGCCTTTAGTTTGAGCAAAATGTGTGGTCCTTCCCTAGCTTTGGTATAACTGTACCATGAGCCTCTAGGTTTGATCTTGCGCCGAATTCGCCCGTTCTCGCTTACCGAAATTGTAAAAGAACGGCCCGTGTAAATTCACCAAACAAGATCAAATTTAAAAAAGAAGGTTGCAGGCTGTGTCAGCTTAGTGTGCAATCTCCAGCACTAGAGGTTAAATGGGGACAAATTCAAAACCTCTAGTGCTCTCTGATTGGCTGAGGAAAGCTTTCTTCACTTACTTGTCCCCATTTAACCTCTGGTGCCAGGGATGGCTTACAGGATTCCCAGGGCTGCATGAAAGAATGCAGCCCTGAGAATCCACTGCGATCCCAGGGCACTAGAGGTTAATTAACCTGTAGTGCCCAGGGATCGCAAACAGGAGGATTCCCAGGGCTGCATAAATGAATGCAGCCCTAAGAATCCACTGCGATCCCGGAGCACTAGAGACTAATTAACCTCCAGTGCCCGAGAATTGCACTGGAACTGCAGGTGAACTCTCATTGGAGAAACTCCCTTGAGAGTTCATCTGCAGTTCAGTTCCCACAGTCACTTGGCCGATAAGTACAGCCCGGTGATCGTAGGAACTTTGTGGTCTCAGCTGATTGGAGGCACGCAAGTGCCTCTAGTCAGGCCACAAGTGCCTTTAGTCAGGCCAATGACTGTCATTATTTTAAGCAAATTCAGCCATAGGAAGGAGGGAGAATCAGTCCTCCTGGGATGCTAAAGAGAAGCATCTAAGGTAATGTACCAGAGTCTGGTTGGTCCTTTCAGTTTGGTCGTTGGTCTGAGGGTGGCATCCTAAGGATAAAAAAACCCAGATCTGCAATTGTTGACAGAGCTCTCGCCAAAATCTGGAAGTAAACTGAACACCTCCGAATTGATTTCATCAGAGACCACATGAAGTTGGATGATCTCTGATAAAAGCCTAAGCAATGGAGATCTCAGAAGGCATGCTCTTCAAACGAAATAAGTGCACCATTTTTGTCATTCTATCAACCACCACGAAAATGGAATTATACCCCTCAGACAGAGGTATTTCCACAATAAAATCCATAGACAGCCTGCTCCATGGGCAGGTTGGGAATAGGATGGAGAAGCCCCCAAGGTTTAGCCCTGGTACTCTTGGAGAGTGCACATGTAGGACAGAATGATACAAAGGACTTACAATCTATAGGATTGTTTGAGCAGACATAGTGTTTTAAATACCCTGAAATACACAGCCGAAAAAAATCGAATCTTGAAAATAAAAGTGTCCAGTGAGCCTGCCAGGGGGCTCACCATGGCAAGGCGTTTGGCTGTTCTCAGGTACTAAAGGTTCTTATGGTCCGTGAGGAAGATTACAGGGTGAGTGGCCCCTCCTAGCAGAGGGCTCCATTTCTTGAAAGCCTCCTGCATTTCTTCTGACCAGGAAAAGGTAACATGGGAGCTTGTGAGCTTAAGGAGAGACAATGGCAGAGAAGTTCTTTATAAATGTCCTGTAAAACCCCAAAAATCACAGGACTCCCTTCTGGTCCACAGGGTCTGGTCATTTCAGAAAAGCCGAAACCTTTTCAGAATCCATTGAAATTCCTTCAGCAGAGATGTTGAGACCAAGGAATAGAATAGTGTCTTTTTCAAAATCCCATAGAATGTATGGGTATAGAGCCACCAAAGCACCTTTTTTATCATGGGTCCGATGTCCTTCAAGGAAGGACGAGAAGATCAGGATGTCATCTAGGTAAACAACCATGAAAACATCAAGGAAATTCCTGATTATTTCATTCACAAAATGTTGGAAGGTAGCAGGGGCATTGCAAAGTCCAAAAGGCATCACCACATATTCAAAATGGCCAAAGCAAGTACAAAACACCATCTTCTATTTGTCTCTGACCTGGATTCTCAGAAGATTGTAAGTGCCATACAAATCCAACTTAATGAATACTTTGGCTGCTTTTAGCAGTGGGATCAAATCTTTTCATCATCCACACATAACAGACGGACTGATTTTGACAGGAAAAACTGGTGACAGTAGTCTGAAAAGAAAGTTAACTTGACCTCTGGACCTATAACAACCCTGCAAACAGTTAATACACAAGTTAGGGTCTATAGGTTTAGAAAAGTCATCTTTAAGTGGATAGAGAACTTGCTTAAAGACCACATCCAGAGAGTTGTAAATAATGATTCATACTCTGAATGATCTAGGGTTATTATTGGTGTACCCCAGCGTTCAGTGTTGAGATCATTACTGTTTTAACATATTTATAAATGTTATAGATTTTAGCATTAAAAGTACCATTTCTGTGTTTGATGACACTAAACTATGTAAAGGAATTAGTTGCATACAGAATGTCTATAATCTACAAGCAAACCTGAAAGTATTCTTTGATTGGGGCAAGTGGCACATTATATTTAACCCCCCTAGCGGTATTCCCGAGTGTGACTCGGGGTGGAAAAAATTGCAAAAAGCGGTAATCCCAAGTCACACTCGGGGTACCTTTGAGGGTCCCTCTTACCTTATCCCCGCGCTCCAGCGGCGATCTCACGATCCCGCTGTGATGGCGTGGCGCTTCTCCGTCGGTGGGGGGGTGGCCGGGCGGGAAATTTAAAAGCAGATTACGGAGTAATCTGCTTTTAAATACCGCCCGGGTCTCCACCACCCCGATGCACGCATCTGCAGTTAGATGTGATGCACCATGAAGGATTTCTGCTTGGTGCATCGCATCTAACTGCAGATGCGATCACCAATAGTAAATCTAGAGGGTGATGCGGAGATTTCCCGCTGGCAGCAGCCCCTGGATCTACTGCCTGCTCCCTGCTCGCATCACCCGGAGGCTGATCTCCGGGTGATGCGAGCAGGAGAGTGAGCAGCGGGGACATCCCCTACTCCCGGAGGCTGATCTCACCCTCCGGGAGTAGGGGATGATGTCCCCGCTGCTCACTCTCCTGCTCGCATCACCCGGAGATCAGCCTCCGGGAGATGCGAGCAGGGGAATGAAGTAGGGCAGGGACATCCCCACCGCATCACCCGGCAAGATGTGTGACATCTTCCGGGTGATGCGGTGGAGTGATGGATTCTGGGGGCGGGAAATTTAAAAGCAGATTACTAAGTAATCTGCTTTTAAATTTTTTTTTTAAATAAAAACACATCAAAACATATAATAAAAGTATAAATACACATTTTAGTGCACCAAGCATCATTGCCCAGTGCCCTGATTTACATTTTGCACGCTATTAGCCCTGACCTTGATCTGACCTATTAATGACTTTTTGATCAGTTCCTGAATTGAAGTAAATTTTTTTTTCTAAAATCTGCATATAATTTATATTATTATTAATCAATAATATTGCACCCTTGTTTGGGAAATTTCAGAAGGAAATTTTTGATAAAATTTTTTTTTTTTGGATAAATTACATTGTTTTGGGCTAATATTTCATTATTTTTTATAATAATGATTTATAATTATGTATTATTTTATAAATTATGATTCTAATATAATAAATAAATATAATAATTATACCCGGGAGTTAATCCTAAGAATTACAGGCAAACAATATAAACAAAAATTTCTACGCAAAAAAAATAGGATCACTTTTTGCATCAAAAAATGACAGAATTAGAACGCTAGGGGGGTTAATATTCATAAATGTAAAGTTTAGCATGCTAACAACACGCATGCTTCATACTGTCTAGGGGGAATACATTCGGTTGAGTCAAAAATGGAAAATGATCTGGGGGTTTTGGTAGATCATAAACTTAATAATAGCAATGCCAAGCTGCAATATCTAAAGCTAGTAAAACTTTCTTACATTAAAAGAGGAATGTACTGCATAGATTGAGACATAATCTTGCCCCTGTAAAAAGCATTAGTCAGATCTCATCTGGAATATGCAGTCCAGTTTTGGCCACAAGTTCACAAAAAGGTTATTGTGGAATAGGAGAGAGAGCAGAAAAGGGCAACTAAACATATAAAAGGAATAACGAAGCTCAGCTATGAGGATAGTATAGCTGAATTGAATCTATATACATGAAGACAAGGGGATATTCTTTGCCTCTGGAAGAAAAAGAGTATTTATCTCCGCATAAGGAAGGGATTATTCACAGTAAGGTCTGTGAAAATATGGAATAGGCTGCCTCAGGAAGAAGTTTTAGCAAGTACTATAGATTTCTTTAGAAAAAAAGCTGGATGCTTTTCTAGAAGCACAAAATATAACTGGGTATTACAATTTTAAACTAAGGACCCAAAACTGAGAAGCAGTTAAACCCCACAATCAAGAAAGGTCATTCATGTCTATTAATTTACTCTAGTATGACATTATAGTCAAAACCTTCTACTTGTTTTGTCAAAGAGCATTTTTTTCTTTAGAATCAAAATTGATAACCTTAGATATGGAAAACAAAGTAGTAGTTGGCTTGCTAAGAGACCAACTACAGATGGTTGAAATGGCTAGGAAAATTCTGGCTATTTATTTGTGTTGACATTTCACAAAATTTAAGCACATTTTGAGCATGCATTGAAAATGGATATATCAGCGTCTATGGACACAGGATTATTTAGATTTTTTAATCTTTTTTAAAATCTCTATAAACATGGTATTGTCAACAAAATTGCTAAGGTGGTCAGGAGACATGTGAGAACATTTTTCAAGTGTTACAATTTACATGTATTGAAGTTATAGTATGATCAGGAAAACAAATAACTATAGAAATGACCCTGATACTATACAATGTCAGAAGCTTGTATTTAAATAGTAAGAGCTTTTGCAAAATGAGGTCTTCATATTTTTCTTTAGACAATAACACTGGAAGCTTTGCAAAAAACTTTTAGAAAACAAAGGTTTTTGTAAAAATCCTTTTATCCAGAACTAGTGAAATGAAATTCAAATTAACAAATGTAAACATCAAGCTCATTTACCTACAAAACTAATTCAGAAATTGTGTTTTGACATTTCACATATATCAGTGTCAAAAATTTAGAGGTTCCTCTACACTCTCTATCTTCCTTGTAGATTACCTTCTACATGAGGTGAATTGATTCTAGATTCATGAGGTGAATTGATTCTAGAGCTTATGAGCAGTACAACCTATATCACAAGAAAGGCTTTTATGTTTTTTTGGGGTTTTTACTTAGCCATTGCCTTTTTATTGTTTTTAAATAAATTACATTTATAACATAACCAAATTGATTAAACAACATCACTTTTACCATAAAGATATAAATATATATTTATCAATATAAACAAGGCTCTTAGAGTGGACCTAAACTAAAAAAAGAAAAAAAAAAAAAAAAACACCAGGAGACAATACTATTTGACAAAAGAGACATACAATGTCTTTTGTCAAATTACTAACTCCCTGGCTTCTGGTGGCTTTTTGTTTAAAGCAGACCCAAACTCACTGACTGGGTGAGGAAATGTTCCATTACATTTGTTTTACATGTGTTTATCCCTTCTAAACTTCCTAAACTGTCAAATGATCTGCCTGTACCCCCTGGGCTCTCTATTGTGGCAGCAATTAGGTGGAGGTTACAGGAGCTCATGGAAGATTGACATCATCAGTCAAAGAGCAGAAAAAAGCACTAAACTTGCTGACCAATCAAAGCCGTAGGAGTGGTTAAGAACTACTCCCACTGCCCTGATTAATCATATGTTTAGTGCTTTTCTTTCTTTCTTGTCATGTGATGATGCAGCACCACTGTTGGTCTATTTGTGTTAGATGCTGGGGGAGACTGCACACCTGAATGTAAGATATTTATTGGGGTCACAGGGCTCAATGTATGAAAGTGATAACACAAATTACTGTGACAACTGGCTCCACAGATGAGGGAGGCAATGCAGATTGGGGTGACAATGGATTTCACAGATTAGGGTGACAACACAGGTTAGAATGAATGACAACAGCTCTACAGATTAGGGTGATAACATGTCCTGTGGATGAGGGTGACAACTGGTTTCACAGAGGAGGATGACGGTACTGCACTGGGATCTTATATGGCAGTCAGATGTGGGAGGTCCGATAGGTGTTTTGTGATGGTGGCCTGATCTGTAAGAACATCTATGACATCAGCACCAACCAATCACAGAAGACAACACACTGACTGATTGGTTAGAGAGCCTGGGTGGGGCTTGAGCAGTGAGGGAAAGCTGTGGGTAAAGGCTATATGCCACACAGAAGGTGCCAGTTTCCATACATATAATAAATATTTTATTTTTTCATGGATAAAAGCTGACACAGCCAGCGGCACTAGGGGGACTGACATTCCAGTGCAAGAAGGTGAGAATAGATCTATCTATTTTTAAATCTGATGTTAGAATTTAGGTCTGCTTTAAGCTCTAAACTGCATGGAGCATGAACTGTGTAGCTTAGAGCTTGGCTCTGTGTGTGGTGTTGGCTCATACCAAGCCAGCCGCTGGAGATAATGTAACTACTGCGTGCATGTAGGTACATTATCCAATCTGTGAGGAGGATTGCTGTCTCCACGTAAGTCCTCTGGTGAAGATGGTGCCTTCCATGCATGCAGCGAGGTCCTGAACCTGTCATCACTGCAGGACAACTGTGCAGAGTAAGTTTATACTATAATCCGGAATTGTGTGGTGCATATTTGCTGAATATGGCAGAAACTCACCACCAACAAGTTTAGTTCCACTTTAAGGTAAAAGTCATCTCTTCTAAAGCCTTCTCCAAAATTTAACTTAAGCCCGTGACAAGAGATGAGGGGTTGGGAGGATTATTCCACAACACTCCTAGGTCTCTGACTGACAGCTGTCTCTACCTTTTTTTGTAGGCTCCCAGTGCATGAGATTTGACAGGTCCAGAAGGTGGGAAGAGGATAATGGCTCCAGAATTTAATAAAATATAGGTCCCTAAAATGTATGTGCACAGCAAGGGAATATAGGTTCCAATGGCCGACATAATCCAATGTCAGGAGCTATGCATTTGCTAATATTATTAGATTTAATTATATCACTAAACTTGAATTAACTTTAGGTTGAGATGATAAAAATTTAAATTTACTATTATGATACAATCTATAATGTAATTTTGAAGTTACATTACATACATAAATGATAAATGTATGACTTCAAATGTACTGTCAAGAAAAACATATAAACCTTGTTTATCAGATTGTCACCATTAAAATAGGCATTTTGGTCGTGATATGGTTACTGCATTAGTTTTCTTCATAGTGTTCATGTCTCAGTTGGGTTAAAAAAAAAAAGCAGATGTCACTAGGCAAGAAGATAGAGCCAGAAAAACAGTATGGCAGAGATTCTAACTCTTCATTATATTACTAAAACAAAATTATTTTTGGAAATCCACTGGGGAGAATTCCCATCACATTCAACCACTGGGGAAATAAACCCATACAGCACATAAACGAACAAATTCACCAAATGCAGTTGAATAAGATATGCACTGGGATGAACAACAGAAAATATGTATAAAATACCATACTTTAATGTGGTGAACATGATCACAATTGATGATGAGATGTCAGGATGGGAGGACCTGGTCAGGATTATGAAGAATTTGTTAATGAAATAGAAAAGAAAGGTGAAGAATTGTTCTATTACAATAATACTGTCATTGGTCTTCAGTTTGCATTTTCAGAACATTATAAGCTTGCCCAGTGCATAATACCATAGTTATATTTGTGGTCACCAACACCACCATCTGGTATTATATAAGAAAAAGATTCCATCGTCCATAACCTTCACCAGCTCTGTCATCACCAATTCTACTTAGGACACTCTGAACATGATATCTAGCTAATAGATTTAGCATGTACGCAGTTTAAAATCATTCATTTGAATACACCTGCATTTCTTTGAAAACAATTTTTTTCAATGCTTTGGAGGTGAATTTTTTTTCATCAATCAATTGTACTAATGCAGCTAATGTAGTTCCCTCTTAGCCCAAAATAATATTAATTAAATTACACATTTCAGTGCCCTGGATCATGAGTACTATTTTAATTTACTACCAAATAAACAATCTATGCAAAAGCTGCTACACAAAAAAACATTATTATGGCTAATGACCACAATAACATTTTTTGGTTCAGTGGATGCACTGGAAATTTGCAAAATAGACAACAAACATTTCTTTTCATTATATGTTCATCTCTACTTGCAGATTGGTAACTTTATAGAGTATACTCTATGTGCATGCTTCTCTTTAGAAAACTAAGTAACATTGTTGAAGCAATAAATTAAAGCTTAAATTATGTGATTTTATTCTATGAACATAATAAATAGACTTTATGGAAAAAAAGAAAAAAAAAAAAGATATGCTATAAAAGGTTTACATTTAATGTCATAATTAAGATCTGTATATGGAGACCCCAGTGAAGGTATGACTATAGCACATCATACAATTTGTACTATAAAAATAAGTGCAGGCTGCTTGACCTATTGATCTATCGGATCCCTGTATTACATGGTAATCTGCCATTTCAACGTAATCATTTGTACTGGCAAAGCTGTCTGCTACTGCTATAAGCCCATCATTTTTGGAAGATCCCTATCACAATCTTTGCTATGAGACCTATCCATTTTTTAAAATATCCCTTCCATGGCTTTCGGTCTCTGCTCTTAGACCTGCCTTTTACTTGTTCTCTTCAAGTGCCTTTTTCCTGAGCTTTAGAGTTTAGCAATAATGCTGTACAAATGTGGGACAATGGGGTAATTGAAAAGATATACCTATTTACTGTATACACAAGAGCTTATGCTGTAAATTATGGATACCAAAAAAGCTATTTGGGTTTTGCATTGCCATGCCATGAAAATGGGATGCCACAAAACCAGAGGATATAAGCTTGTTTTCTTACAGTAAATTTGGCAAACTAAAGCTACGTACACACTTCCAATTTTTATCGTTGGTAAACGAACGATGAACGATCCTGCACGATATCTGCGAACGATCGTATGGCACCGATCCTGTACCTACAGATAACAACACGATCCTTCAAAGATATTGTACACACGATAGATGTGATCGTTTGAACGATACAGGAAGTGACATGCACCACAGGAAGTGAGCGAACGTTCATTCACCGCGCATGCTCAGACCATGGACGATCACTGAACGACCGTAGACACGATAGATGGTCAACGATCGTCGTCCAATCCGATCCGCCGGTCCGGTCGTTCATTTCCAACGACTATCCTCGTTCGTCGGCGTCGTTGGTTACTTTTTTTATGAACGATTTTTGGCCAATCGGTCGTTTATGTCTATTTATGTGTCTTGTATACACTTCCTAAAACTACTAACCCATAAATGTCCCTGTAAATTAGTGAACGGTATGAGCAAGATTTAGGGACCCCAGAGAGCCGACAACTGAAAGATTGGTAACTCCCGTACAGGTATGTTAGCCTTCAAGCCACATAAAATAGCCATCTTATTGATGTACATACTTTTCCTCTTTTTTAATTAAAATAATATTACTGCGACATTTGCTTTTACCCATGTCATTTGGCTGCTCTAATTAGCCTCTCGAGATAATGGCAATCTACCAAAAATTATTTTCTACTGATATCAATGGTAATGGTACTGGTATTGCCTGAACCTTAACGTCATGTTCAACCAACACTATGAAAAATAGGTCATTTGATATCTTGGTGAACCAGATGTTATTAGATACAAATTTTAAAATGGAATGTTTTTGTATAAAAAAATAAAAGCCCTTTTTTGTTACGAAATAGAAATCACTCTGCTAAATCTGAACCTTTCACATATTTTTCTATTTATGAAAATATATCACATATTTAATTCATGTTTAAAATTTATTTTTTTGCACATACTATTTATGGTGAATGATGGTGTCATTCAATCCAGCACAATGAATGTGCTTGGATTTATAGCAAACTAAATATTCTCTTTATTTAATAAATTTTGCCTAGGAACAAATTTGTGTTTTCTATAATTACAATTCAAATTTCTGAAAAGTACTTATACAAATGCACAAGTGCAAGACAAATCTTTAATGCTGCACTCTATCTCCAGGATATCCAGGCATATATTTCTAAGTTAAATCATTAAACAGCTTGGAATGTTCACAAAACAATTAGGAAATAGCAGGTGTTAAACTACAACAGGACATATTACGAAAAGAAAGATTGAAATATTTTATTACCTGTTGAGCCCATTGGTTCCCATTATTCTTAATTTTGTACTGAATGCATATTTAATTTAGGAACATTTTATGTTGTACTGCTGTACTACAAATATTCTATATAACTATTTGAAAAATGGTAAGTGAATTTAATTTTAACATCATTGCCAAGCAAATATATTTTAATTTAGGAAAAGTGTAGAAAAAAAAATCTTTTTGAATTAGCAGCAAAGTATATGACATTTGCAAAGATGAAACTGAACATGCCTAAAACATAAGATTTAATTTAACAAAAGCATACGTTTATTGATTATCTTAGCAATGCAGTTTGATATTCACATTCAATGATACAGATATGAAGAATATTGAAAGCAATTATGATGAAATAGTTTTTCTGTTGTTCTGAAAACTGTGTATTATACTAGAGCTGTAAAAAATTATTTTGTCCTAAATTGGAACTAAACACTGGGAATACTCACCTGTCCCTATTCCATTGCAGGCGCTGCCATCTTCTCCCTTCTTCCCTTCCACATTCCGAACCTTGGCCACCCTAATTGGTCATGCCAGAATGACATAACTCCCACACAAGCACAAGGGGGTTCATATAGTCCCAGCACCCGCAGGGCAAGCTGTGGTAGCTATGTATCCTTGACAATCAATTTATACAGATGAGCGATGATCACGCATGTACGAATACCTATTGCAGTATAGTATAAGGATATCACTTGGCCCTTTCTGCCTGGGACCTACCTGGTGCCAAATCTTTAGAGTGGAACTTATGGTATGTTTCTAAGTTCATACTAATGTTAATTTTAAATGCCCATACATTTTTAATCAGTTTAAAGTTGTTTTAAACCAAGGTATATGGCAGAAAAGACGGATAACAGATAAAATGTCTATAAATACTCATAAATCCCCCCAAATTTCTCAAAAACAGTTGAAGATGTCTACAAATGTCTATAGATGCCCTATTTATTTCCAGTGGGGTAGTTTAGAACATTTCTGAACATTTATAGGCTTTTTCAAGCTTTTCTGGGCGTTTGTGAGGCTGTTATTGGTGTTTATGAGCATGTTAACACTTTCCAAATGTTGCAGAATGGATTTCCCTGATGGTCTGTAAAAATTACTTTGAAGTAGATTGGTTCATTGGACTGAAGAAGCATTTCAAACCTGGGTGTTTAAATGCTAGCCAATAAGCTAAATTAAAACACAACTAGTATAGGCATTTACATAGTATTCTCTTTTCATTCCATCATCAGGGACACATTCAGAATTTTTTGTGGCAGAGATTTTTAAAAAAATGCTATAAGTCACAAGCAGTTCAGGATATAATAAAGTAGACCCATGCTCCTAAAGTAAAGACTTTCCATTGTAAGAGGGATATACACACCCCAGCCAATTTATTAGGTACACCTAATGAAGTTAGTCCCATGGCAGCAACTTAATGCAGTTAGGCATTTCAGTGACTTCAAACATGGCATGGTTGTTAGTACCAGATGGGCTGGTCTGAGTATTTTAGAAACTGCTTCTACACACAACCATCTTCGTTTAAAAAGAATGGTCCAAAAAACAGAAACTATCCAGTGGGCTGTAGTTCTCTGGGTAAAATGTGTCTTATTGAAACCAAAGGTCAGAGGAGAATGGCAAGATTGGTTTGAGCTTATATAAAGAAAACAAAAATTCAAATTGTTACACATGAGATATGCAGAAGAGCATATCTGAATGCACAATACAGTAATAAAATGGAAAGCAGATGGGCTACAGAAATTTGCAACCACACCAAGCACCCTTCCTGTCAGATAAGAACAGGCACCTGAGGCTTCAATTCACACAGGCTCACCAAAAGTGGACAAGACAAGATTGGAAAAATGTTGCCTATTCTAATGAGTCTCAATGTATGCTATGACATGTGGATGGTAGGTTCAATGTCTGACATTAACAACTTGAAAGCATGGAACCATTTTTCTTTGTATCAATGGTTCAGGCTGGTGCTACCTTGGGATCCTAAATACTAAGTGAGCATTGTAAATCAGCCTACCTTAATATTGTTGCTGACCGTGTCCACCTAGTTATAACCAAAGAGTACCAAAGGTCTGATGGCTACTCGTAGCAGGATAATACGCCACGCCACAAAGCTTATATCATTTAAAACTGCTTTTTTGAAAATTAATGTTCACTGTATTTAAATATTCTCAACAGTTTCCAGATCTCAGTCTAATAGAGCACCTTTAGGATGTGGTTGTCACAGAACTCACAGGTGGGTGGTGGTCCACTTACCTCTCCCCTCAAGAGGCAGTACATCTGCAAAAGGTGTTAGAACACAGAGTTAAGATAAGTCTATGAAGCATGTTTATTTGAAATGCAAGGAATATGTCTTCCTACCATTGTTCTTACAACAGAGTTTTGATGATTATTATTACGTTTTTTTATTATCTGTTATCCTGCTTGTGTGAACTGCTATGTAAAAATACCCTCTTTCAAATTCTTACAAGTATTTTTTTTGTTTTTCATATTTCATGAAAAAGAGGCAAAATCTGTACGATTTTGATTTTGGTCCATAAATATTGTTCAGGCACAGGTTCTGTCCCATCACAGAAACACCTCAGACCATACACTTTGCTATTTCAACATTATTAACACTCTAGCATTTTACCATATCAGTTTTAAAAAGTACTAGAACTCAGTTGTAAGGCTTAGTCATAGTGAACCAAAAAAAAAGGACCACACTACCACTTTATTATTATTATTACACAGGATTTATATAGCACCAATTTATATAGCGCTTTACAATATTTATGTCTATTGTCAAAGTCTAAATGTCACTAGCTGTTCCTCAAAGGGGCTCACAATCTATTATCCCTACCCCCATTGGTATTACCGAGTGTGGCTCAGGTAAATAACCTGTCGTGGGGGGGTCGTGGGGGGGGGTGTTCAGGACAGGCGGGAAATTTAAAATTAGAAGTATTTTTACATGTCAAATGTACTGATTTGACATGTAAAAATACTCAAATAATCATACCACCAGGGATGGTAATACAGTCTAAGGTCAATTTTAAGAGAAGCCAATTAACTATACTGCATGTTTTCGGAATATGGGAGGAAACCGGGTTACCCACATCTGCCAAAGTTATAAGTCTGACCTGCAAAAATAGCATTTCAGCATCATACTTTGTGTTGGAAAAAAAATAGATCAAATCAGGAGCTCATACAAATTTAATCCTGGCACTTATACCAGAGGGAGAACTGACTTCTGGATGATTGGGGTACATCTATATCTCTCTTCTGGCTATAAACATCCTCCTAATTCATAGAAGAAAAAGAAATGGATAAATCTGATATCACTTCTGACAAGGTCAAAACTTATTCACTAATGGAACCCTAATATTGTTCAAATTCCTGACATGTTGGGGGATGCACTCTACAAGGTCTTTGAGGGTGTCCTGTTCTAAAGGGCACAAAGAAGTTAGCAGCAGATCCTTTTCATTACATTGACTTTGCTGGGAAAAATCTGCCTTTTCTTACCTTGTGAAAACAGACCTAACTGGACCTCTTCTGTCAGAGGTAAATCACGATAAACAGGTAAGGAGCTGGGTTACCGTAGTTGGAGGGAGTGGAAGGGGCTCTCAGAAAAGGAAGGCCAGCATGTGCGTGAGTTCTTTTTTTAGTTTTTTCATAAAACAATGAAAAAATGGCCTGCATGTAACTGTAAAAAATAATTGCAGTAATTTTACTTTTTGTTTTCTTGGAAAACAAAAATCCATGTTTGAATCAACTTCGACCAGATTTCTCCAACATTACTACTTAAGTCTGATAAATCTAATGCAAATGATGCAAGTTTCCACTTACTACCAACACTACTGTGTTACCACTTCAATTTTTCTAACATCACCAGAAAAATCAGTAACATCATTAGACACTGCAATTTAATGGCATAATGGAAGTCTGTTTAATAATAACTAAAACAGACCAATCAAGAGCATGCCATTATTTTTATAAATAAAGTAATAATTCAGCACTGTTACTGTAATCTCTTAAACAATTCGGGAAAAAATTTATAAATCCTTTAAAAGTCCACAGTGAAAAATATCACAAATCATGTGTGTGGTTTTTTCTAAAGTGGATTAAGAGCTCAAATCAAGTTAATTACAAGAAAAGCTTTTAATACGGTTTAACGTTTATTGGGCTATTTTACTGATTTTCTACCGACTATTTCTGGTAGGTATAAAACTATTTTTTAACTACTATTCACTGTCAAAGCAAACATTTAAAGGAGCTAGAATCAAATTAAAAACAATCTCTATAAGCACTTTTACATTTATATTTAAACTATTAAAGGTTAGCAAACAAATCACTGACATTTATTTATCTGAAATGTAATAATAAACACTACAGTTTATATAAAAATATCTCTTAAAAATATTAATTTAATTATATTTCTAACCATTGGCATTACTAGCAGTCAATCCCATTGTAAATACTACAGTGCAAACTACATTTCAAAACGTTCTGTTTTCTTTACACCATTCTGAGCCACAGATGACAAAGTTTGCTTGAAGCTGTAATTACTCTGTAAAGCTATAAAGCCAATTAGAGAATCATAAACCTGCCAGTTTTAAAAAAAAGTATAATAATAATAATAGATCTGTACATCTGTTCATATGTATAACATTAATTAGAAAAGGAGATTTCTTACGTATTTAACTGTTTATATACTTTGAAAATAGATACTGTGTATACATCGATCAAAGAAATTTTAGTAAAATAAAAAATAAAGTGATTAATGGCAATGAATCAATCTGAACCATTAGAAAATGAGGTTTGTACCCCATAGCATGAGGTATGTAAGTTAATAAAACAGAAAAAAAACAATCACCAAAAAAACAGTATCTCTATGTTTCATTTTTTTTTTTAAAGTGCAAAACAAAATACACATAAGCCTCTATTAATAAAACAGGAAATCCGACACTCCCTTAAACATTCCCAGGTGGGAATCAGTTGCTGCCATTGAAACACGTGGATCTAAAAGATTCCCACAAGGGAGTGTTTGTGGTATTGTCAGATTCCCTGTTTTATTAATAGAGCTCATATGCTTACCTGTAAGTCACCCAATCTGCTTCACTAATCACCATGTGTCAACTTCCAGAGAGTATTGGTGTGGCAGATTTTTTTCCTTATTCAGGCCTGTGAATAAAAGTGATACAACCAGCAGATAAACCACTGGAGCCATGGCAGGTTAATGAATAAAATTAACTACAATATGTAAACTGCTGTATAGAACAGCGTTCGCCAACCTTTCGGACCTCATGGACCACTAAATTCATAATATTAAATCCTAAAGACCATTAACATAATTTTTTTTAAAAGATAAATACATCTTCCTAATGGTGCCTGTCAAGGACTGTGAAGGCTAGATTAATTGATCAGCTCATGGTTAAGTGAGGTATTACTATTGTTACTGTTATCATTAGTTGCATTATCTTCGGTAATATTTAAAAATGCTAAATATTTCTTTGCTTTTTCTCAGTCATTATGGGTTTATTTCATTTGAATCTAAGACCAAACAAAAAATGATAGTTATCAAAGTCAAACTATTTGATGCCATTAAATATAAGAGTTAAAGAGAATACACAGTTAAGGTCATATTTACTAGTGTTGATGTTCGAATTCGGGTTGTCCCTATATTCGACTCGAATATGGCTGTTCGAATTCGGGCTTTTTTTTTTTTTTTTCTTAAATTATTTATTTCGTATGTGTTTTTTATTTTAAACTTGTTCTTTTTTATTTTTTACAGGTTATCCGA
>NC_092861.1:105272225-105304625 GCF_032062135.1 Pyxicephalus adspersus
TATATATATATATATATATATATATATATATGTAACATTTCTGTTATAAGCCTGCTTCTTTGGTAATAACTTTGTCATTGAGATTGTCTATAAAAAGATGTAACAAAATTAAAAAGATGAAGTGTTACTTTCTCTTTTTTAAATTAAAGAAATGGCACAGAAGTATACCACAAGATTTGCACACAATGGATAAAGAAAGGTTGACTGAAACAACAATAATTTAAGCTTGGCATTTCTACTTTGCGTTTAAAGAATGTAGATGTATGGGCAATGAAGGTACATATATTTGTCTGTAGTGCTTTTATGGGTATATAGTGAGTGGGCCATGAGATAGACAGTGAGACGAAGGCCATGCGTATTAGGAAGGGAGGAGAAGAAGAAGATAAAGAAGTTTAGGGCTGGGAGGTGGTTTAAAAAAATAGGTGGGGTTAAGATGAGGGAACTGGCATAGGGTAGGGGTTAGGTGGGACAAGATCTGGTCTTCCTCAAACCCTGATAAAAGAGAGGAAAGTCGGAATAGATTGTTTAGTTAGTGTGTTCTTTTTAACAGCCATATGGTCCTCTATGTTCATGATGTAGTTTATTCTACTGATCCAATGACTGAGGGTGGAAAGGCAGGGATGTTTCAGTTACATCCAATTTGTTAGCTGCATTGAGCAGATAAATTGTCAATGATTTACTGTATGTGATTTGAGGGCTAAAAAGATCAACATCAATAAGTGCCTGAATTGTTTTGTAACCTTTAGTAATCATTAACCCCCCTAGCGGTAATCCCGAGTGTGACTCAGAGTGGGAAAACTATGCAAAAAGTGGTAACCTCGAGTCACACTCGGGGTAACTTTGGGGGTCCCCCTTACCTTAGCCCCGCGCTCCAGCAGCGATCGGACGATCCAGAGCCTCTCCATCAGGGGGCGTGGCCGCGTAGGAAATTACCAAGTAATCTGCTTTTTAATACTGCCCGGGTCCCTGCCACCCCGCTGCACGCATCACCCGCATCTACTGCAGCTGCTCGCATCACCCGGATATCAGCCTCCGGGTGATGCGAGCAGCTTCAGTGGAGTGAGCAGGGCGGGGACATGCCCACCGCATCACCTGGCAAGTGTGACATCTTCCGGGTGATGCGATGGATTGTGGGGGGCGGGAAATTTAAAAGCAGATTACTATGTAATCTGCTTTTAGATTTTTTTTACAGTAAAATACACATAAAAGCATAAAATAAAAGTTTAAAACTCATTGTAGTGCACCAAGCATCATTGTCCAGTGCCCTGATTTACATTTTGCCCACTATTAGCCCTGACCTTGATCTGACCTTTTGATGACTTATAAATCACTTCCTGAATGTATCATTTCATCACTTTGTCTTTGACCTTGATTGTTCCTGACTGATTGCTGGAGAGCACATGGCATCCAAAAGGCATCTCGCCGGCGCAAGAGCTGTTTTGGAGGAATTTGAACTGAGCGATGATTCTGGACCTGAGGTCAGTGCTGTGCACACATGGTGTCCTATTGACCTTGATGCGGACCAGGCAGCACTGCCAAGATTTCCATTTACCGGCGCACCTGGGATGAAAATTGAGGCTGAATGCGACGACCCCATGGCATACCTGAAGATGTTTTTGACCGATGGAGTTATCGAAAAAATTGTTGAGGAGACAAACAGGTAAGCGGCTCTTGTGTTTGCTAACTTTTTAAAATTTTTTGCTAAATTTTTTTATGTGAATGTGTGTTGCTCTGTTTGCTAACTTTTTGAAATTTTTTGTTAATTTTTTTTTGCCAACATGTATGCTGCTCTAGTGTTTGCTAACTTTTTGAAATTTTTTGCAAATTTTTTTATGCTAACATGTGTGCTGCTCTGTGCTAACTTTTTAAAAAAATGTTATGCCAACATGTATGCTGCTCTGTGTTTGCTAACTTTTTGAAATTATTTGCTAATTTTTTTTGCCAACATGTGTGCTGCTCTGTGTTTGCTAACTTTTTGAAATTTTTTGCAATAAATTACATTGTTGTGGTCTAATATTTCATATTTTTTTATAATAATGATTTCTAATTATGTATTATATTATAATTTATGATTATAATATAATAAATAAATATAATTATTATACCCGGGAGTTAATCCTAAGAAATACAGGCCCACAATATACAAATACAATACAATATACAAACATTTCTATGCAAAAAATAGGATCACTTTTTGCATCAAAAAACTGACAGAATTAGAACGCTAGGGGGGTTAAAGAATACGTTTGGGGCAATGCCAAAACAAAAAAGTAATAAAGTTTCACATATCACATCTCCTACAGTGATTGGTGGAGCCTAGAAATAGTCTAGAGAGCTTTTTAGGAGAGTATAAATTCATTGTTAAAATTGTAGCTTGGCTCTTGCTATGTGTTGAGGTACAGGTAGCTAACGGAGATAAGTGATCATTTTGCTCTTGAGAAAACAAGGTGCAGAGATCTGTTTTGTATCCCTGGTAAGAAAAGAATCATCCACTAGTAGGTTGAGAGTGGTGGTGCTAGGATCTGCTCAGAATGGAGTCTGAGTTGGAATTCATTTTTTTAAAAAAAGATTTATTTTGCTTATTTTGGGTGGAAAATCACTAGGAGCTGTTTCTTTAGGCAACTTTAGGAATTTGGGAAAATATGTTGCTAGCCTGAAGCTTTTTTTACCTCTAATTCTGCATAAAAAAGGTTAAAAATAGATTTCCCCATTGTTGTAAACAAATCTGCCAATTTCCTTATATTTTGATTTTTTTTCATGCAAAATGAACAGCAATACTTTCTTTTTTCCAATTTTAGGAAACTCGGACAGTCTACATCGATTTTTTTCCAAATCTCTAGTTGTGCTGCTGGTAGTTGGGGGCGCTAGGGTGGTTTTAGTGGTGGCACAAATAAAGCCAAAGTAAACTGGGAAAAAACTCACTCAACTTTTATCTCGCACTGCACAGGCGTGAGATTAGGTGGCATAGATGGGAAAAAAAAGAATGTTGATCTCACATGCCACAGAAGGAACAGCCAGAAGCCTCCCGGGATCCAAGACATATAAATCTCGTATCGATGGATCGCTGCAGGGCTTTACATTTTTTTTTTTTAAAAAAAAGGTTCTTAAACTCCCTCCCCCCGCCAGAAACAAGGTAATTATGACCTTATAAGGTTGTCAACCCTTTTATGTAAGGTAAAAAGTTTACATTAGGTCCGCTTTAATGCTTTGCATCACGCCATAATGAAAACAACAACAGCAGCAATAGTAGGATCAGCAGCAGCCTCATAGGGAGCAAGAGCATCAGCATTTGATTTTTTCTCTTTTTAGGAACTAAATGGAGCAAGAGGGTGGGCATGTGTGAGCGCATCATGACAGACATGCTTTATGCTGTTCGATTCCCTTCCAGTTCTTCCCATGGTATCAGCAGCAGCCTGAACAATCAAAGTCTGCTCTACTCTCCTCCCTCTAAGGCTCAGGATCATGCTGCTGGTCTAAATCAGCCCAGAAACAGATACTATCAGGTCCATTATCAAAGCCCCCTCAGGGTATTTTGAGGTAGACAGACTTCCAGTTGGATCTACTGTTACAGGGGCAACTACTTAAGATGCAGCATATCTCTTGGGTAAGCCTTTCCGACCCCCACCCTTCCCCCATATTGTGTTAAAGGTTTCCAGGTTACCTTCCCAAGCCCTGATAAATATTGGTAGATTTGTCTCCCTTGCTTCATTCCCAAAATGTGTATGCTTGATAAGGAGATCAGACAGAGTGGCCATATAACGAACAGCTCTCCAAGCTCACCAAGAGTTCCTCACTTAGCAAATCATTGCTGCCACAAGAGCTGCTGAGGGGTATGGAGAACTTACAGAGTAATCTGCTTTTAAATGCTGCCCGGGTCCTGGCCATGCCACTGCTCGCATCGCATCCGCAGTTAAATGCGATGCACCATGCAGGATATAAAAGTATAAATACACATTTTAGTGCATCAAGCATCATTGCCCAGTGCCCTGATTTACATTTTGCCCACTATTACCCCTGACCTTGATCTGACATTTTGATGACTTATAAATCACTTCCTGAATGTATAATTTCATCACTTTGTCTTTGACATTGATTGTTCCTGACTGATTGCTGGAGGCCACATGGCATCCAAAAGGCATCTCGCCGGTGCAAGCTCTGTTTTGGAGGAATTTAAAAGCAGTGATAGTGATTTAGAGTCCCTTGTGGAATCGAGCAATAGTGATTCATCAGGAAATTTGTCATCAGACAGTGAAAGTGAACTGAGCATAGATTCTGAACCCGAGGTCAGTGCTGTGCGCACATGGTGCTCCATTGACCTTAATGCGGACCAGGCAGCACCGCCAAGATTTCCATTTACTGGAGCACCTGGGATGCAAATTGAAGCTGAAAGCAACGACCCCCCTGGCATACCTAAAGTTTTTTTTTGAACAATGAAGTTATCAAAAAAATTGTTGCAGAGACAAACAGGTAAGCCGTTCTTGTGTTTGCTAACTTTTTGGCCAATTTTTTTTTTATGCAAACATATATGCTGCTTTGTGTTTGCCAACTTTTTAAATGTTTTTCATGCCAACATGTGTGCTGCTCTGTGCTTTTTGAAATTTTTGCTAATTTTTTTATATGCAAACATGTATGCTGCTCTGTTTGCTACCTTTTTTTTTTTTTTTACATTTTTTTTATTGAGAATTCAAAGCAACAAACATATATACAAAAAACATTGGACCATAATAGGCAAAAACATATTATAACTTCTTAATACAAATACAGTTACAGTACATATACCTAGTGCTAATATATGGCGACTTTCATTTATATAATAGAAGGAACTGAAGTAAAATTTTAGATGATAAAAGAGTGTAAATAGTGTACAATTAGAACAGAAGAGTTTTGCAAAACCCAGTGGCATAATACCTCAAAATTTAGATATATAATATATCCTAATTATCTTAATAATTACATTCATTATTTAGAAGAAACTTTTCTATTCCAATCATTTAATGTGTGGTGAAACTATAAAACCTTTTTTTCCATTATAACCCAATATTTCATATCGTATTCATTATTAGTGTCAAAAAAAATAAAAAAAAAGACTGTGTCATAAATAATTTTAATATCCCCCCCTCCTCCTTTTTCCCTTCCCCTCCTTCCTCCCCCCTCCCTCCCTTCCCCTCTCCTCTCCTCTTTCTCAACATCAGCATTTTCATAGTCAAAACAACCACTTGTATAAAATAACATTGATAGCTTGAATATATACGACAATCTGTATTAACCACGGCTTCTAGCAAACTTCCTCCAAGTTCACAGGAGGATCATTATGTAACATATATATCATATTCTCAATGCATACCAAGAGGTATATTCGAAGGATTGTTTGAGCTGTCTCTTTTTTGAAGGAGATTGTGTGTGTATATAAGACTCCCAAATTTCGAAACAAACTTTGCTAACCTAGATTCCTTATCCAGGCCATTCGAAAGACATAATCCAATTTTTCTTTAAAAAGTCTCAAAGCTGGTGGAGTTGGATCCAACCATTTGTGCAATAGAGTGTTCTTGGCCACCAAAGAAAGGATAGCCAATAAATTTCTACTTCCCCTTGTGACTTTTACACCCTGCAAATCATAAGTGCCTAAAACGGCCCATTCTGGAGTTAAAGGAACATAATTTATCAGATGAGAAGTAATAAAATATGCCACCTCCTGCCAAAATCTCTTCATTTTATAACAATTCCAAAAAGCATGGTATAAACCCGCTTTGTCCTGCGAACATTTGGGACATCTAGAAGTTGGAGTATAGTCCATCAAATAGGCTCTTTCCAGAGAAACATACTCCATGATAAATTTTAAGTGTCATTTCCCTATACATAGCTGAAGGGAGTACCATCCATGCCTTGGATAATGCTGTTAAAATATCATCTGTTGCTATACCAATAAAAGTGTTCAGGCCATTTAGCCAAACCAGTTTTCCTAATAGAATAATCCAAATCCATTTTAATGATTTTATAATTTTCTGTTATCGCTTTTCTAAAAGGGTTCCTTTTGAGCAATAAAGTATCCAAGGAGTTTTTCCAGTTCCTTACCGAAAGAGATTTCAATACTCTCAAAAGTATAAGACTGTAATTGCAGAAAAACATATACTGCTGTTCTCAAAAAAGGATATTCAGTTACCACTGTTTCGAAATGGAGAGGTCTTTGCACATTTCTATCTACTAACGACCTAACAGTCATGGCATGGAAAATTGGCCACTTCTGTAACAAAGAAAGATGAGCTAAATGTGGAAGATCTAAATTACCCCAGTATGGTAAAAAAAGAGAATGACTATTCAAAAGATGTTTACCCCTAATCCTATGCCATTTTATCCAACAGGAAAACAATATCCGATTTGATATTACTTCCTTAGGCAATAGTTCTTTATGCATATGTAGTACGTGTTTGAAACTAATATGAGGTACAAATTGTTACTCCAATGTGGAATCAGCATACACGTTACTATTATGTATCTATTATGTATCCAATCTTTAATATATCTCAAAATGCAAGCAGCATTATATGACTCTATGTCCGGGAAATGTACTCCTCCATTCCTTATGCGTTGTTACAATACTGATAAATAGTGTTGGTCGAATAGGTCACTATTCGATTCGACCGCTATTCGACCGCTATTCGGTGATTAAACATCGAATTCGAATTCTATTAAAGTCAATGGGGTAAAAATTCGGGTTGTTATTTGGGTCGGTGGAGAGCTTCTACGGCCCTTTAAATACATTTAAAAAGACATGTCAAGACTCTCCCATCTCTGCACAACACTGTACAAGTAAAAGGAAGTCTTTTTTCTGTTGCTGGCAAGGCCATTTTATGGGGCGGCCAAGGGAACATACCGGATTTTACATGGTCTCCGAGTACAGCCAGAGAGGGTCATGAGGGGGTTCCTCTGGTCCAAAAATTAGCCACCAGGTTTCTCCGCTCCGTTATAAGCCATACACAGGCTTCAGAGTACAGGCAGAGGTCTCTGAGGGTGGTCTTTCAGTCCAAAAATAAGCCAGCTAGACAGCTCTGTTATACGTTACAAGTGACAGGTGGCAGCAGCAGCAGTAAGAGAAGGCGGTGGGCACTGAGACGGAGCGGGGACAGCATTGGTAACTGGCATCCAGAGTTGGGAACTGGGCAGGTGGCATCAGTACAGCATGAGGAGGAGGCGTTGGGCCCTGAGAAGGAGCAAGGACGGCATTAGAGGTTGAGGCCATCACCCATATGGGCAGTGTCGAAGCTGTAGCTATTGGAGACATGAATGGATTCCAAGAGATTGGAAGATTCCAATCTGTACCTACTATGTAGCAAAACCACATGAAAGGGAACGGGCTTGGAGGAATCAATGGGGCAAAAAGACCCTATTGAGCTTGAGTCTAGTCTAGCATCTAGAGCTGGGTAATGGGCAGTGGGCAGGCACTTTTTGTGTGGAAATATGGACAGAATTAGAATGCTGGGGGGGGGTTAATAAATACAAAGTATCAGTAATCTGTGCCATTTATATTTGATTGGAGAATAGCAGATTTAAAAAAAACAATGTGATTTTTTTACTTTAATGTTATATTGAGAAGCTTATTGCTGAATGTTTAACATTTTAACATATTCTATTTTGTGTCAGCCCTGATCAAGAGGCCTTTGGTTTAATCATCTGGCCAAAAATGAAAGTCACTGGCGGGAAATGATTGCGTCTCCCATTCTGTGACACATTTTTGGCCAAATGATTACAAGCCTGCCCACCACGACAAGGTAGACTCTTTAGGGCAGGACCTACTCTAATCTACACTGTGCTACACTACTTGATGCTAGTCATCGTTCTTCTAATGTTGGATATGTGTTCATATTGGACCTTATCTAATAACTAGATTGTGTTTAGATGTAAGTGTGTATGCATTTGTGTGCATTGGGTTTGTGGGTGTGCTTTGATGTGTGTATATATGTGTATATTTATGTGTTATCTACTCTATGCTAATTTTTTTTGTCTGTATGTGTGCATCTCACTAGTGTACATATCCATTATGAATGAAATTTTTTTGTCATTTCAGAATTAGGTACATAAGTGAGCAGCCCCCTTCCCTCTGACAAAAGCAGACTAACTAATATTTACCTTTGCAGGGCTCAGTGAAATCTAAATATGGGATATGGCAAATTTGATTTCCCCACCCTGCAAAAAAGATACCACATATTAGGGTAATGTATAAAGTACATAATTCAGCACTTGCCTGATAGGGATGAGATAATGGCTGACAATGGAGGGAACCAGCCAGCAGATCTTTCTATCTATCTACCCCTATATTTTCTACAAAGAAGATTAGAGTTGGTGACAGCTGAAAATAAAGGTCGTCATATTCATCTGTAAAAAAGAAAACCCCTGACTGGGAACTCACATTTTCTGCAGCGACGTTGAATGTAATTTCTCGATCCAGATGTTCAGACCAAACTATAACTCGCCGCATGATTGGATGATTGGACGAACAAAAACATGCTCCATATCTTCATCCTCGATTTCAGGAATAGGAATGAGGGAGATTCCAATCTGTCCCTACCTACTATATAGCGAAACCACATGAAAAGGATTGTGCTTGGAGGAATCAGCGGGGAAAGAACACCCTGTTGAGCTGGAGTCTAGTCTGGCATCTAGAGCTGGGTACTGGGAGGAGGAGGTGGTGGGCCCTGAGATGGAGCAAGGAGGACATTAACATTGAAGCCCATCACTTTTTTGGGCCGTAAAAAACCAGCAGCAATTGGAGACATGAATGGATGAGGAAGATTCCAATCTGTCCCTACCTACTATGTAGCGAAACCACATGAAAAGGATTGTGCTTGGAGGAATCAGCGGGGAAAGAAGACCCTGTTGAGTTGGAGTGTAGTCTGGCATCTAGAGCTGGGTACTGGGAGGAGGAGGCGGTGGGCCCTGAGATGGAGCAAGGAGGGCATTAACATTGAAGCCCATCACTTTTTTGGACCGTAAAGAAGCAGTAGCTATTGGAGACATGAATGGATGAGGGAGATTCCAATCTGTCCCTACCTACTATGTAGCGAAACCACATGAAAGGGATTGTGCTTGGAGTAATCAGCGGGGAAAGAAGACCCTGTTGAGCTGGAGTCTAGTCTGGCATCTAGAGCTGGGGACTGGGAGGAGGAGGTGGTGGGCTCGGGAACAAAGTGGGGACGGCATTAGTATCTGGCATCTAGAGTTTGGTACTGGGCAGGTGGCAGCATCATTTACAGCAGGAGGAGGAGGCAATGGGCTCTGGGATGAAGCGGGGACTGCATTGGGTGCTGGCATTCTAGAGCTGGTTATTGGGCAGGTGGTAGCATCAGTAACAGCAGAAGGAGGTGGTGGGCCCTTAGATGGAGTGTGGATGGCATTAGTAAATAGCATTTAAAGTCAGGTACTAGGCAGCAGCAGTAACAGCATGATTCGAAGGTGGAGGGCTCTGAGACGGAGTATGGACGGCATTATTGTCTGGCATTTAAGGTCAGGTACTGGGCAGGCGGCAGCATCATTTACAGCAGGAGGAGGAGGCGGAGGGCTCTGAGATGGAGTGTGGCCGGCATTAGTGTCTTGCATTTAGGGTCAGGGACTGGGCAGGCGGCAGCATCATTTATAGCAGGAGGAGGAGGCGGTGGGCTCTGAGAAGGAGTGTGGACGGCATTAGTTTCCGGCATCTAAAGTCAGGTACTGGGCAGCCGGCAGCATCATTTACAGCAGGAGGAGGAGGCGGTGGGCTCTGAGATGGAGTTTGGACGGCATTAGTTTCCGGCATCTAATGTCAGGTACTGGGCAGGCGGCAGCATCAATTACAGCAGGAGGAGGAGGAGGTGGTGGGCTCTGAGACAAAATGTGGACTGCATTCGTATATGGCATCTACAGTCCAGTAGTGAGGGAAGGTGGCAGCATCATTTACAACAAGAGGAGGAGGAGGTGGTGGGCTCTGAGATGGAGCGTGGATGGCATTAGTGTCTGGCATCTAAAGTCAGGTACTGGGGAGGTAGCAGCATCATTTACAGCAGGGGGAGGAGGTGGTGGGCTCTGAGACAAAATGTGGACTGCATTCGTATCTGGCATCTACAGTCGGGTAATGAGGGCAGGTGGCAGCATCATTTACAACAAGAGGAGGAGGAGGTGGTGGGCTCTGAGATGGAGCGTGGACGGCATTAGTGTCTGGCATCTAAAGTCAGGTACTGGGCAGGTAGCAGCATCATTTACAGCAGGAGGAGGAGGCGGTGGGCTCTGAGACGGAGTGTGGACGGCATTAGTTTCCGGCATCTAAAGTCAGGTACTGGGCAGGCGGCAGCATCATTTACAGCAGGAGCAGAAGGCGGTGGGCTGCGACGGAGTATGGACAGCATTAGTTTATGGCATCTAAAGTCAGGTACTGGGCAGGCGGCAGCATCATTTACAGCAGAAGCAGAAGGTGGTGGGTTGAGACGGAGTATGGACGGCATTAGTTTATGGCATCTAAAGTCAGGTACTGGGCAGGCGGCAGCATCATTTATATGAACGATCATATTGTTACAGCATGTACAGAATTGTGCACAATATGATTGTTCAAGTATAATCGTGCATAATCGTTGATCGGTCGTAATCGTTCGTTTTCTAACAATAATTATTGGAAGTGTGTACCTAGCTTTAGCCTAATATTAATGTGGGAGGTGCTCTTTAATCTTCATGTGAAGTACAGGGGTATGTAATAGCGTTATGTATCTTTTTATAATGTATCTTTTTATGTATCCTTTTACAATGTATCTTTTTATGTATCCTTTTACAATGTATCTTTTTATAATGTATCTTTTTATAATGTATCTTTTTATGTATCCTTTTACAATGTATCTTTTTATGTATCCTTTTATAATGTATCTTTTTACACCTGTTTGGGGGCTGTAGAAGTTCTACACAGTGCTGAAAAAACCCGAATTTTTCCTCCTATTGACTTTAATGGCGTTGGACTTTGAAATTCGACCACCCGAATAATTTTGCTACATTCGAGCGAATAGCTGCCGAATCGAATAGTGAACTATTCGACCAACACTAATATTTACCTAAAAGAGCATCTGAGAAATAAAAAATAAAATAAAACATTCGGATAAAAATTGATATTTGCGGAGTGGGGTCACTGTTGAAATGGTCGAAACAATATGAAGTAACCATGAGGCAACGATTGCCTTTGTACAAGACTACACGGATGTCACGCTGGGCCTCCCTTGTTTTGCCTCTCTAGTACAGCTTGTGAATTTATTTTACAGTATAATATAATAGTATGAGTATAATAAAATTGGAAACACAAACTCATATCATGTTATTTTATTTAATATTTTGACATGATTTTGTGTTTCAAACTTTATTATACTCATACTATTATAATATACAGTAAAAAAAAAAAAAAAAAACGCTTTTAGACATAAATCCGGACAGAAATGAACCGACCAGGAGGAGAAGTAAGTTCAGAAGTATGATTAAGAAATACAATGCAAAATTATTGTTAATTTGTACAGCATATGCTATGTCTTTATTCATGTGAAGATCAGAGTTGACCTTTGATCTGATATGATGCCTGTTAAAGCAATGTTACAGAAGAAGAAAATGTTGTAAGAAAAAAAGTTTTTAGGTTAATAAAATGTTTTCCTTTTTTACGTTTTCATAAACCCCTAGTTATCCTAATTGTTACTTTAGTTACCAATGTAATTAACACTTTTTTTCTACTTTATACAAACATATTAGTTTAAATTACTTTCACTTTATTTGTATAACATTAGCAAAATACGTAAAATTAAAGAAGTATGTATATATATATTTTATGCAAACATATATGCTGCTCTGTGTTTGCTAACATATTACTTGCAACCTTCACACTATAAAAGAACATATCCTAAAATACATTTTTTATTTTGTTTTATGCAGGTACCCTGGACAACAACAAGGTGCTCCACACTTGAGGTTTGCAAAAAGCATGAAGACCTATATGCTGTGCGAATCCTCATCTGGCTACATATGGAATACGGTACTGTACACTGGAAAAGGGACACAGTTCAACCCCAGATACAGCCATTATGGATTGGCAACATCTTCAGTGCTATCTCTCATAGAGCCATTTCTAGGTCAGGGCTATTGTGTCATAAATGACAATTTCTACACCTCTCCTGAGCTTCATGAGTTCCTTCTGCAACACAGAACAGATGCCTATGGACCCGTTAGGGCTAATCGGCGTAACCTGCCATCACTGTTTGCAAAAGGGGAGCTGAAGACAGGAGAAATTGTTGCATGGCAGAAAGGCAAGATGTGTGCCTGATGAGTACTGTCTATGATGCCTCCACCTCTCTGGTAAACACAAAACGTGGGAAAGAAGTGATGAAGCCACAGGTGGTGATTGTCTACAACAACACCATGGGAGGTGTTGACAGAGCTGACCAAGCCATGACATTCTACCCAGCAATGAGGAAACAGCAAAGGAAGTACTACAAGAAGATTTTCAGGCATTCAGTTGAGCAGTGCCTATGGAATGTCTACGTTCTGTACAAAAAAAATAGTCAGAGGCCTGTGAATCATTCAGACTTAATTTTGCGTTTCCAAATCCATAGTCAAGATCCACCAAATATCATCAGTGGCTATGAATAGACCTGGACGTCATGCTTCCACCGTTGTCAACCCAGAACTCCTGACCGGTCGTCACTTCGTTGAATACATCCCACCAACCCAGAAGAAGGCGGCACCTACAAGGATGTGCGTGGTTTGCTGCTCAAAGACCGATGACAGAGGAAGGAAGAAACGCAAAGAAACCAGGTTCTACTGTCCTGACTGTCATGTTGGGCTGTGTGCAGCACCCTGCTTCAAAATCTACCACACCCGGGATGTCTTCTAAAAATGTAAATATTTTTTTTCTAAAATCTGCATTTAATTTATATTATTATTTATCAATAATATTGCACCCTTGTTTGGAAAATTTCAGTAAGAAATTTTTGATAAAAAAATTTTTTTTTGATAAATTACATTGTTGTGGTCTAATATTTCATATTTTTTTATAATAATGCATACCATTGTAAAAAAAAGTCTGGTGAGAACCAATTGGTGCTAGCTAATCATAGACAGCCAAACTGGCATGACTTTCTCTTTATTTTACAGGGTGTTGACATCACTGCAGCAAGGTGCACAACAGCACAAAGCACCAATTGTAGTGCTGGTCAGAGAGGGACAATTTACAGCAATACAAAAAATAAATAATTAAAAAAGAGATTGCTTCTCATTGTATACTTCTACAGTGTAGATAAGTTCAGATAGGGTCAGATTGTAGTAGTTTGCAGTGAGAGATAAATACTATAAAGTTGTTTTCCAAAACCACATTTTCTTCTACTGCTAACAGGGAAATTTGGAAAGTGAAAGAAAAAATAAAAGTATTAACAAGGGGGTATACACTATTGGCAAGGCTAAATTTTGCTTATACTGCCAAGTCAGCTACTAGGGACTTAAAAAAAATGAAAAATAAAATCAAAGCAACTCTTTATATTTACTTCCCTTGTTGCTAACAAAGTTTGTAAATTTTTCTCATGGTATGACTGTTTTAGTGAAATCACTGCATCTTCAATCAGTTACACCTAAGCAATTTTCTCCAATTGCTGCTAATAAAATTTGCAAAGGTAATTGTTAAATCTCATGTAAATAAATCGTCAACATCCCTATTTTAAATTGTAAAAATGAAACATCTCAATAGGTGGGACTGTTAAGGCAGTCAAAACAAAAATGACAATTCTTCAACCTAAGAACAAAGTTTTTATTATATCGAAATGTAAAAATCTTTACATAGATTAACCTATTAAAAAATGTTGTACTACCTCCCTAGGAACATCCTTGTAGGGGTAGGTATGTTAACAGACTCTGAATAAAATCAAGTGCTTAATGTGATGATAAAACCTGGATAGATCTAGTTGGTATACTGTAACAATTTTGACATACTGACGCATTTCACAGATATAATCCGCTTCCTCAGGGATTTCCATGTACAGATCATCAACAATATAAATGCACTAAAAACAATACAGATAGATAAAAAATTAATTGTTTCATATACATCTCTTTAAATACACTCAAAACTGGGCTCATTTTAAGAAAAGGAACTTTATACATACCAATTATCAATAAGTAGGTGTAAGTGGGTGATGTAGGGCATCACCCACTTACACCCAGAGGTAGAAGAGGTAGAAGAAAAACTCCATGGCAACAAGGAGGAAGGCTCAATCCAAAAGAAACAGGCAATACTTTTCCCAAGGACTTGTACTTGGAGAAATATGTGTATGTTATGATCGTATATGGTATTTGATACGTTTTCAGACCCAGCAAGAGGTGACAGCAAAAACAGCAACTGTGGAAAATCAAATACAAAAATTGTAGGTAAAGACCAAAATACTATCAGCCATATTATATCACAAAGGGAAAAAGGAAGTGTCCAAAGTATTTGTTTGTATATTGCTGTATCCGAATTCGGGTATTCGAATGCAGCAAAATTTGGGTCGGGTCCACCCGAATTCGAACGGTCATATTCGGGTCGAACATTAGGACGACCCGAATTCGAACAACAACACTACTGATAAACCTAATCTAGCACACTTGCCTCCCCATATAAATTTAGAGAAAAGTTTATTAAAGGCTCTAAGATTTATTTTTTTAATTAGTATGGGTAAAGATTTGAGAATATAAAGAAGCCATGGAAAAAGGATCCTTTTTATTAAATTTATCCTTCCCAAATATGAGAGCATAAGCTCAGACCAAATACGCATTTGTTCAGAGAAAGTTTGAAAAATAAACTCTATATTCTGAGAATAAAATTTAAAAGGGTTTTTAGTAATTTGTACTCCTAAATATTGTATCTTCTCCCTACGCCAGATAAAAGGATATTTTTGATATCTTGAAAGTTACAACGCCTTGGATTTATCCAGGTTAATAGGATAACCTGAAATAGCCCCATATTGAGTGATTAAATTCAAGATAGTTGCTAAACTGTTTCGCGGATTAGAAGTATATAACAAATCATCAGCAAAAGCAGTGATTTTAAGAGTACATGATCCCACCGATATATCCTCAAACTCAGATAAATCCTCTAAGAGCCGAAGAAAAAGATCCAATGTTAAATTAAATAAGATATGAGAGAGATGACATCCTTGTCTGGTACCTCTAGAGAGTGTTATGGGTGTCGACATATCTCCATTTATAATCACTTTAGAAGATGGAATATTATATATGTATTGAATATAGGAAGAAAACATCTGTCCAAACAACCTATTAGACAATACAGCATTAAACAAAGGCCATTCTATTTTATTTAAAAGCTTTTTGGGCATCCAGACTTAGTACCATAAATTTAGGTTTCTGAGTTCTAGAAGACTGTACAGTAGTAGCAATAGCTGCTCGAATCCCAATGGTCGAGTGTTTATTACGAACAAAACCCAATTGATGGTTAGTCAATATGGTAGGCAAAAAAATATGTAATCTATTTGCCATTAATTTAGCCAAGATTTTATAGTCACAGTTCAACAAAGATATTGGTCTATAAGAAGCTAGTTGATCAGGATCTTTGCCTGGTTTTGGAATCAACGTAGTATAAGCTTCATTAAAACCTGGAAAAGGAGCCTGGTGGATCAATATTTCATTATACATTTCTGCAAGTAAAGGGGTTGTTGCCGGAGCAAAAATGTTATGATATTCCACCGAAAAACCATCTGGACCTGGCGTTTTATTGGAAGCCAAAGTGTTAATTGTATGAAGGACTTCAGATTCTGAAACTGGGGCATTAAGTTGCTCTCTATATTTTAATTTTTATAGTATCTTTCAAAGATCTTTAAAACATCTTGGTGAGATGTAAAAAAAAGTGTTAGAAAATGGGTCCTTTACTCTCAGAATATAGCACTTAGAGCCCAAAGGATTAGCAAACCTTGACAACAACGTGCCAATTTTTGAGTGTGAGTTTTCACTTCAGTATCAACATGCAAATTCAATTGAGCTACTGCTTCCTGCCAAGATTTTTTATTCTCTCTATTATTAAATTGAAGATACTCTTTAAATTGTTGCACAACCTGGTCCTGGAGAGTATTATATTGTTGGTAATATTCACGATTACGTTTTGCTACAAAAGACAAATCCTCTCATAACAGCTTTCATAGTACGCCACAGCAAAATTGGAGTATCCCAATGTTGTAAGTTATCATCAAGTCCATCCGCCCAATGGGATTGAAGATAAGCCCTAAAAAAGAAGGATTTAAATAAATAGGTTGGAAAACGCCATAGACATGTTTTACTAAAAGACTGTTCTAACTGCAATTGAAAGATCAGAGGAGCATGATCCAAGAGAGTAAAATTTCCAATATACACTTTGGTAATTTTTGAAAGTAAGCCTTCTATTGCCAATAACAAGTCAATTCTAGAAAATGTAGAATGAGCTTTAGAATAACAAGTATAATCTCTCTCCGGTAAATGTAAAAAACGCCACACATCAATCAAGGGGGTTTGAAACAATAAACACTTTAATTCATAAGTGGATGGATCTGTTCTAATATTAGGTTTGCCTTGATCTATCCAGTGATGGATCAATAACTCTATTAAAATCTCCAGCCAAAATTAAATTTGGATAAGAACTAGTTAATACAGAGTTAATACTAGTTAATACTAGTTAATACTTTCTACAGAGATCAATAAAAAAAGTTGAAGAGGGGAGTGGCCTGACCGGCGAGCGAGATGGCTGCCTAATCCGGGGACTCTGCAGACGCCGGCCACGATCTGCATAACACCGGGCATTCTCTCACCCATCCATGGGCAAGCAGAAGAAGGTGAGAGGGGGGAGACTCCCCTCTACCCCAGCTCCGCAACAGGACTCTTCACAGCCCTCTATTAGGGCTTTTATTCCGGATCCCTCGCCGGCATCCTCCTTCTCAGCCAAGATGGCGCCGACTCCTTCCCTGCACACATGGCCACGGGGAGAGAGGACTCGGCTGCCCGCATTAGATGCCGGGGAAACACAGCTGGCGGTGCATTCCTCTGCTGGAGAGGACTCAGAGCGGTCCTCCATCCGTGGATCCAGATCCCCAACGCCAGATCCGGTGAGTCCACCCGTGCACACAGGAGGTTCTTGTTCCCCTGCGGCCTCCTCTTCAAGGGGGGATGGGGCCACTCAGCGATCACTACAAGGGGGGTCAGTCATACTCACCCGGGAGGATCCTTCTACACAATCTCTGGAGGGGTTAAGCCAGGGCATCCCCACATTACGCCCTGACCCCAGGGATGGGGCCCCGGTTGTAGCTGGACACTGGAGAGATGATGGCATCCCTGGGCGTGGGGCCCTTTTGAGCCCTTCGCGGCGGGGGGAGGATGGATTGTCCCCACAAGATGTTTGCTCTACTCCACCCTGGCTTCATTATCTGCGATCCCTCCCGACTAAAGAGGATTTCCACAAGCTAGTAACGGATGTACAAATCACTTGCCGCACCGAAATTGGGGCACTGCGTGCTGATTTGCAATCTCTAGCAGGTCGAGTTGATGATCTGGAGGACACCGTACACCATGCTAAGGAGGATATTACCACTCTCTCCCACAAAGTTGAGGAAGGCGATCAGAAAATGAGAGAACTCCAGCGTTTAATGGAAGATATGGATAACAAATCTCGTAGGAATAATATCAGAGTGCGCGGTCTACCTGAGGCTACCCGTGATTGCGACCTTAAACCAGTCCTCCAAGATTTCTTTGCGCGGGTGCTGGGGCGCCCTTCTCCACGCGAGGTGCTGATTTACAAAGCCTTTCGAGCATCCAAGAGGTTGGGGACTGCCACCAGACCTAGAGATGTTATCTGCCAGTTGGTAGAGGTGGACCTAAAAGATGAAATCATGGCTACTGCTAGAAAGATGCGTAATCTCGAATTTGATGGGGCCCCTCTTCAGCTTTTTCAGGATTTGTCCTGGCATACACTGCAACAACGCCGTCTGCTTCAGCCCCTACTGACTGTCCTAAGGGATGGCCATATCCCATACAGGTGGGGCTTCCCTTTCAGTCTCTCGGTGCGCCGCGAGGGCAGGACTGTTACACTACGGTCCCCTGAGGGCTTAAATTCCTTTTGTACAGAATTGGGGATAATACGCCCGCACCTACCGGGATGGGAACGCGGGGATCCGGAGCGGCCCCGCTCCCCACCATGGCAACCAGTGGTCTCCAGGAGGAGATCCAATACAAATCGGCGAGAGCTCACCCCACCGACTGGCAGATCCTCTGCCCTACCCCGTAATAGTCGCAGTTAACTGCATTTTGTGAGGCCTCTACATCGTCAAAAACATGAACTGCTATGTTTGATTGACTCCCTGTTATACTGCAATGTATTGTTCTTTCTCTATGCATGGAAGAGTTTTTGATCCTCAGAATCTTGATTTTGGGTGAGGTGTAAAAGGTTTTTCCCTACTCCACTGTGAGTATATTGCTTGTGTGCCTTACTTATTGGAATGCCCGAGTTGGCTATAGTCCTGGGGGGGCTCGTGAGGTCCTCTGGCTCCTGCCGGGGGGGTCTCGGGCTCATCCCGGGGGCTTGACTCTGCTGGTGGCCGGCGTCGGCTGGCCTATTGATATCTGTTATGGAAATGTTTGTTCTTTATCTGCTCGCCTTTTGGGTCTATGGCCCCTTTGGGCGGAGATGTGCACCCGCTTCCCAAGGTTGTTCCCTGCTCGCGCTGAGGGGTGAGCCGGGACCGGCGGGTGCAGATCTCTGTCCTCTCGCCGTTCGGCGATTGTTACTGCTTTGGTTTGCTTTATGTGTACCTTCTTTCTTCCTCCCCTTCTCCTTTTCCTGTGTAACACTATGCTGGTTGGTGGGTGGTCTTCTAGATTTTCCTGCTGGATTTTGCCCGGCCATGCCAATACAGAGGGAATTATCTCAGCAGGGTCCAGGACTCCTTTTTGTCTAATGGCTGCAAAAATTTTGTCTTATAATGTCCGGGGGCTAAATTCTAATAGGAAGAGAAAGCTGGCCCTGCGGGAATTTAAACGGTTGTCCCCTGATATTGTGTTCCTACAGGAGACCCACTTTGATAATACGGGTTCGTTAGCCTTTGCCTCCAGAATTTATCAGCAGTCATATTTGGCCAACTCCCCTCGTAAGAAGAAGGCTGGAGTAGCTGTTCTCCTGAAGGATTCACTTCATTTTGTCCTCACTAAGTCTATAATTGACGCTGACGGGAGATTTCTTATTCTGAATGGGACTATACAAGGGACAACTATCACGCTGTGTAATGTTTATGCCCCCAATAATGGTCAGATCCAATTTCTCAGCAAGGTTCTGTCCCTCCTTTCAAAACTTGATCACACATATCTGATGGTGGGGGGGGACTTTAATTTGGCCTTCTCACCCACTCAAGATAGACACGCCTTGCTCCAGACCACACCCTCAGCACAAGTGATAAGTCAATCCCGGGGGTTTAGACAACTGATCAGACGGTATCATCTTTATGATAATTGGAGGATTCACCACCCCTCTGGGAGACAGTTTTCGTTCTATTCCCCCCCGCATGGTACACATACCCGTATTGACTATTTATTCACTAATCTCCCTCTCCTGAGGAATAGTACTTCCGCAGAGGTCCACCCAATCTCCTGGTCTGATCATGCTCCCATCACTTTAGAAGTGACCCTTTCCCCTGCTTCAACGAGAATCTGCCATTGGCGGCTAAATGAATATTTGGCTAAGAACCCGGAAACCAAGTCCTCCTTATCTACCGCTTTAAAATCTTTCTTCCGGGATAATGAGGGCTCGGTTGCACATACCTCCACGTTGTGGGAGGCACATAAAGCAGTAATCCGGGGCCATTGTATAGCTCTGGGGTCCAGGTTGAAAAGGGACTCTAACTTACAACGATTGATCACGACACGGGCATTAAAGGCCGCTGAAGCGAAATATGTGTCACGACCTTCCTTGGGTCTCTTGAGGGACATAACCTCTCTCCGATCTAAGCTACGAGCCATAGAGCTTAGGACGGTTGGCTGGCAGATGCAGCGAACCCGACAGCACTACTATTATAAGGGCAACAAAGCAGATTCGCTGCTCGCCCGCAAGTTGAGGGATGGACGGATGCAGTCCTCCCCTGGGGCTATCAGGGACAAGAATGGGTTGGTGTGCTATGATCCCCATCAAATAGCCTCCTGTTTTGAAGCTTTTTATTCACAGCTGTACCAAACGGTCCACAATACCCAGGCCCTTCTGGGTAGATCTTTGGAGCCTAATATAGATTCATACCTAGCACGTGTTGACCTCCCCAGGATCGAGCCCGAATACCTGGAGTGTCTTAATGCCCCTATCACAGAGGAGGAACTCGGGACAATTATATCTCATCTGCCATCTTCTAAAGCTCCAGGCCCGGACGGCCTGCCCTATTTATATTATAAAACATTTTTGCCGGAACTTTCCTCACATCTCCTTCAGGTCTTTAATGACTTTATGAAAGGTAAACCGATTCCTCCCTCAATGTTGCAGTCCCACATCACAGTGATACCTAAACCGGACAAAAATCAATTGGAGTGCTCTAATTATAGGCCGATAGCCCTTTTAAACTCGGACTTAAAAATTTTTACCAAAATTTTAGCTACTAGATTATCTAAGTTTCTCCCGGCTCTTATACATGGAGATCAAACAGGTTTCATTCCATTCAGACAGGTTGGAGACAATACCAGGAGGGTGATCAATATCATAGATATTATTAATAAACGGGAATCCCCTTCCTTGATTCTTAGTTTGGATGCCGAAAAAGCGTTTGATCGCCTTAGTTGGCCGTTCCTTTTCGCTACCTTGCACAGAATGGGATTTAAGGGGCCATTTGTGAGAGCGCTTAAGGCTTTGTACTCGGCTCCCTCAGCCTCAGTTAAGCTTCCCGTACCAAATAAAGATTCCTGGCCTGGAAATTTGTCCCTCTTTTCTTTTTTCTGTACCCTATTAAAAATTTCAATAAAAACACAATTTCAAAAAAAAAAAAAAAAAAAAAAGTTGAAGAATTGTTATTGGGAGCATATATAGAACCAAAAGTATTCCTGGTACCCGCAATCTCCACTATTACAAATAAGTATCTACTAACAGGGTCCAATTCTGTAGAAAAAAATTTATAAGGAAGATTTTTATTAAACATGAGAGCCACACCTCTCGTTTTGGTTTTAAAAACCGGGTAGATCACTTCACCTATCCATGGAGCTTTAAACAATGGAACCTGACCCTCCTTCGAATGTGTCTCCTGTAGAAACACTATATCTGGAGATTGCTTTTTTCAAATGTAATAACACCTTTTTACGTTTTTGAGGCTAATCAAGCCTGCTACATTTCAAGAAATCAACTTCAAAAGGGACTTTTCCTTTTCGGATGATAGTATAGCATCATACCCCCTAGGTGTTATACAGTTTTTTAAAAATGCAAGACAACTAGTAAAAACAGATATCCCAAATATTGACCATAGCCATCCTAACCAGTGGACCTTAATCCATCTAAAACAATTTAAGAAACATATAATGAAAATTTTAAAAGACAAAATCTAACCACAAACAGCATTCCAGGTATATATCACCTGTTTTCCAAAAGAAAATTGCATTGCCTGTGAGTTATAAATAACCTTTATATAAAGATATCCATGAATATCACCATGTAAATTCAATTCTCTAACCAACAAACACCTGCTGTCGGAGTATCATGACAGAGGAGCACCGCATTTGCAAAAAATCATGTAACAAACAAACAAAAACAAGTGCATTGTAATAGACAATAGATAAACATTTGCATTTCTTTTTACCTTTTCACTTTTTTGTTTCTTTTTTTCCTTTTCCCTTTTTTTTGTTTCTTCCCTATAAGACATTTACCTAAAGAAATATACATCTCTACTTAATCAATAAGCTTCCTTCAGAAGATGAGGTAAACAATTTAAACATTTCAACTACATCAGCTGGATCATCAAATAACTTAGCCTCCCCTTGCCAAAGAACTTTCAATTTGGCAGGATACAAAAGAGAAAAAAGGATGCCCATATCCACCAATTGCTTACAAACTGGGGCTAAGGTTTTTCATTTTTGTGTTACCACAACGGAGTAGTCGAGGAACATCAAAATCTTAATACCCTTCACTTGGATATCCCGGATCTTTCTATAGGCTGCCAGCACTGTTTCCTTATCGATATAGTGAAAATATTTAGCTATTACAGGTCATTGATGTTGGACCATAGACTGGCGCTCAGAGCCTTTTCGATGAGCTCTTTCAATATTCCGTAGAGAACCAGGTGGAAAATTCAATGCCGTCATCAAAGGGGTTGTAGGAAATTGAACCAAGTCATGGCCTTTGTATGATTCTGGTATACCAATAAAGCGCAAATTAGACCTCCTATTCCGAGTCTCCAAATCTTCTAATTTGGTTTCTATAGAGGTGAGTATAGTATTTTGAGCAGCAACTTTAGTATTAGATTGTAGACGCTGATCTTCCAAGTCGCTTACTCTCTGTTCCAATTCAGCTATACATTGAGTATTGGTGGATATATTCGCTAATGCTAATCAATAAATTTTTGTAAGCCCTCAAATTTTTTATCAAAATAAGGCAACAAGATTTTCGATACTTCAGAAGCAATTCTTGAATAATCAGGTGAACCAAGCAATAGATCAGACCTTGATTCTTCTCCCTCTGCATATTCCATAAAAGACTGGTGTTGAAGGAAGGAAGGAAGGAAGGAAGAGGGAGTAGGAGAACCAGCTTTTAATGGAGGTTTAAGCTTTTGCTTATTAGTTTTCTTGGGTGTTGAAGAGGACGGCTTCCTAACAAATGTTTCCATTGTATAGCAATAATCGGGGTAATACTCTAATGACTCTGTATAAGATGGTGTAACTTTTATAAAAAAGAAGCAATAGATAGAAAATCCCCTTCAAATATTTTCAACAAAAAATGGAAGTCAGCAGCAAAATAAATGCATAAATCTTCAGAGAAAAAAAAGATGTATCTTTTTCTTTTTAAATGACATCCAAATTTAAAACCTGATATGGCTGTCATAAGCCATGAGGCCAAAGCATTCAGCGCCGATTCCAGGATGTTTACACTGCGTGTGACCCGCTTGGATAGAGCTCTCATGCAGCTAGTTCGCTCCCTGCAACAGCCCCCACCTTCGGGAGAGATCAGTGGGGTGCCAGTGGATGGATACAAGCCAAGCTCAGGGAGCAGTGGTAAAACACGGCTGCTCTTCTAGCTCCGCCCCCAGAAGTCATACCTTGCAATCCATTTTATTTTTTTCTATGCCAACATGTGTGCTGCTCTGTGTTTGCTAACTTTTTAAAATTTTTTGCAATTTTTTTTTTTATGCAAACATATATGCTGCTCTGTGTTTGCTAACATATTACTTGCAACCTTCACACTATAAAAGAACATATCCTAAAATATGTTTTTGTTTTATGCAGGTATGCTGGACAACAACAAGGTGCTCCATACCTGAGGTTTGCAAGAAGCAGAAAGTGGGAACCTGTGACCAAGGATGACATTTGGCTTTTTTTTGGCTTGGTGATCCTGCGGGGAGTTGTGGGCAAAACCGTGCAAAAGTGGTACTGGTCCAAGAATAAAATTATTGCCACTCCGTTCTTTGGCACAGTCATGCCCAAATACCGTTTTTCCCTCATCAAGAAGTACCTGCACTTCGCAAACAGTGAAGACTTTGATGAGATTACCCATCCTGCACCAAAACTCAAGAAAATTTGGGAAGTGTGTCAAATGATTCTACAAAATTTCCAGCAAACTTATGTGCCAGAAAGAGATGTCAGCATTGATGAAAGTCTAATGGCTTACAAGGGGAGGCTCAGCTGTGTGCAGTACATTGCGTCAAAGAGGGCACGATTTGGCATGAAGACCTATATGATGTGCGAATCCTCATCTAGCTACATATGGAATACGGTACTGTACACTGGAAAAGGGACACAGTTCAACCCCAGATACAGCCATTATGGATTGGCAACATCCTCAGTGCTATCCCTCATTGAGCCATTGCTAGGTCAGGGCTATTGTGTCATAACTGACAATTTCTACACCTCTCCTGAGCTTCATGAGTTCCTTCTGCAACACAGAACAGATGCCTATGGAACCGTTAGGGCTAATCGGCGTAACCTGCCATCACAGGGGAGCTGAAGACAGGAGAAATTGTTGCGTGGCAGAAAGGCAAGATGATGGCCCTGAGATGGCGTTACAAGAAAGATGTGTGCCTGATGAGTACTGTCTATGATGCCTCCACCTCTCTGGTAAACACAAAACGTGGGAAAGAAGTGATGAAGCCACAGGTGGTGATTGTCTACAACAACACCATGGGAGGTGTCGACAGAGCTGACCAAGCCATGACATTCTACCCAGCAATGAGGGAACAGCAAAGGAAGTACTACAAGAAGATTTTCAGGCATCCAGTTGAGCAGTGCCTATGGAATGCCTACGTTCTGTATAAAAAAAATAGTCAGAGGCCTGTGAATCATTCAGACTTCATTTTGCAAGTTTCCGGATCCATAGACAAGAACCACCAAACATCATCAGTGGCTATGAATAGACCTGGACGCCTGACCGGTCATCACTTCGTTGAATACATCCCACCAACCCAGAAGAAGGCGGCACCTACAAGGATGTGCGTGGTTTGCTGCTCAAAGACCGATGACAGAGGAAGGAAGAAACGCAAAGAAACCAGGTTCTACTGTCCTGACTGTGATGTTGGGCTTTGTGCAGCACCCTGCTTCAAAATCTACCACCCCCGGGATGTCTACTAAAAATGTAAATATTTTTTTTTTTAAATCTGCATTTAATTTATATTATTATTTATCAATAATATTGCTCTGTTTGGAAAATTTCAGTGAGAAATGTTTGATAAAATTTTTTTTTTTGATAAATTACATTGTTGTGGTCTAATATTTCATTATTTTTTATAATAATGATTTATATTTATGTATTATAGTAATATAATTATTATGCCCGGGAGTTAATCCTAAGAATTACAGGCCCACAATATAAACAGAAATTTCTATGCAAAAAAATAGGATCACTTTTTACATCAAAAAACTGACAGAATTAGAACGCTAGGGGGGGTTAATAAAAATATTAAAAGAAAATTGATTTTGGTTCTAAGCAAAAGCATGAAAGCTTACACAGAACAAACAATAGTAGTTTTCTAGTCCAGCAAGACGTGGATGGAGTAATAAATTAGACAAATGTATTTCAAAAAAACACAAGAAGTTGGATTTACAAATAATGAATGAACAGAGGGAAATTTTTGAATCCAAAATGTTGGTGAGTATAGTGGTTGTCTGCTAGATTGAGATAGAAATTCAAACAAGGAGAGCCTGCCCAACACACCAAGACCCAAAGCAGGGGTCTCAGAAGCCGCCAAAGAAACCCACCACCTCTTATACTTACCTAAACCAGGATACCGCGGGACCTGCTAATCGGCATCCCACATGTAATCACATCTAACGTAATGATGTCGGCAAGGGGAAGCCGATATCCGGCTTCCGGAACGAGGCAACTGCCAGCGCCTCATGCAAACTTGTATGAGATGGAGGGAAGCCTCGGTCCGGGAGTCATGAACATCCAGAGAGGGAGGCACCAATTCATAAAAAAATAGACAACAAACGAAAAGGAAGATAACGATAAAGGAAGGGACAAAGTGAAAAGAACAAGGGGCAAAGAAGTAGAGAAAACAATGGCAATAAAGTAAAAGAACAAATAAAAACACAAAAAAAAAGGCCAAAACTACACTACACAACACTAGCTAAAACTACACAAGACTACACACAATTGTACTACAACAATAAGGAGGACATTAATGTACGTAACAATAGCGCGGAGTAAATGAAAGGGTGCATCACTCAAGGTGGGCCAAAACCTTAAAGCCCACCACAATGGATGGCCAGCCAGACCCAAAGATTGGAAGGGGCTGGGCTTGGAGAAACATAGGGGCACCACAAGGGCCATAATTCTCCCGTGGGTCCCAGATATGCATGCACCCAAAGCATATAAAACAATCATAATGTAAATATAGCGACAAACATATTTATACAATCATAATGAATAGAGAGAGAAAAAAAACTTAATAAAAAGGGTTTAAAACTCTACCCGTGTCATTGAGACCAGGAAAGAAATTCACCTTTAGTTGGTATATCCACCTAGTTTCTGCCTGCAGTAATAATCTGTCCAAGTTACCACCTCTAGAATCCAATTGGATAGTTTCCAATGCAATAAATCTAAGAGAGTTGGTATCATTATTATGTTCTAGTGCAATGTGATGACTCAAAAGGGGTGGTGATATTTCCAATATTATTTAAATGTGTTCGTAAATTATTTTTCGAAATTGGCGTTTTGTCTTCCCTACGTAATATCTGCCACAAGTACAGAAGGCCAAGTAATGACCCCATTTGTGGCACAATTTACTAGGTATCTCAATTTTGAGTTAATTTCTTTGTGGAGGTTTTCCTTGAAAGGAATTGTCACAGGGATCATGTATCCAAATACATTCAATGCAGATTTCAAACTTAAACGTTCCTATATCTCTATCATTAGATGTAGGGGGTATTTGAAATATACCAACATTTATCCCAAGGAAGGTGCTTTCCTATACACAATTTGAGGTCTGTCTAATATATATTTCCTAATTTTCAGATCAGAAGTTAGTAACAGTCAGTACTTAGAACATATCTGTTTCACTTTCTCATGATTTTTAAATAGCTAGTAATCAATTTAATACTGTTGCTTTCTTTTCCGTCTTTCTGTATTAATTTTTTTGGGAATAGAAGATCTCAGTCATGTAGGTTGACCTTAAGGTATGCTTTCTTTAACATTTTTTTACTATAACCCCTATTAAATAGGCAGTCATGTAACATCTTGGCCTGTCTTTCATATTCCCCATCATCCGAGCAATTTCTCCTAACCCTCAAGTATTGTGAATAAGGGATGGTACGGATGAGGGGGAAAAGATGAGCACTAGTGGCAAAAAGAATGGTGTTTCCTGCTGTAGGTTTCCAAAACAAAGACGATGTAAGCATATTGTCATCACATTTTTGGATATAAATGTCCAGAAAGGGCAAATGTGTAAAACTGTACTCCAAAGTGAATTTCAAATTATAATCATTAGTTTGTAACCTAACAAAAAATTTCTTAAATAATTCTACAGACCCGGTCCAAATGAGGAAGACCTCATCTATATACCTGCGCCATAACGCTATATGGCACAAGTATATAGACAAGGTCTCATCTGAAAAGATAGCTCTTTCCCAACCTCCCAAATAGAGGTTGGCATAGCTAAGGGCACAATAGCCCATAGCTACGCCTTGATTTTGTAGATATGGAGCATCATCAAAAAGAAACGTATTTCTAGTCAGAATAAATTTCAGTAATGAAAGAATGAATTCTGAATATGGCCATAACATCTGTTTTTTTTCCATCAGTAATTTTCTAATAGTCATAATACCTAAATCGTTCGGAATACTGGAATAAAGTGCTTCATAGTCAATGGTGACAAGAAGCGATTCAAAGGGAACAGTAAGATCATCAATTAATTTCAGTAGTTCTGGAGTGTCTTTCAAAAAAGAGGGTAGGCCATAGACATGAGGGAGTAAATACAAGTCCACCAACTTACTGGCATTACCGGTTAGGTTGCCTATTTCGGAAACAATTGGTCTATGCGGTGGGTCTTTATGCACCTTAGGAAATCGGTGAATTTTTATGCATCTTAGGAAGTGAAGAAAATGTAGCTGTTTTTGGATGAGGGACATAAATATTCAAAGGTCTGCTTTGAAATAACACCATCTTGTAAAGCCCAGACATTAAGGAGTAATTCTCCTTAATAAAGGTATCAATCATGATTAAAGGTATCAAATGGGAGATTTACATATGTTTATATTGACCATTATCTAAAATTACAAAATTGCCTCCTTTGTCAGATGGCTTAATGGTGATGGATTTATTCCTTTGTAAAGTTTGAGGCTTTTCACTGTTCCCTAGACAAATTATTAGAGTGCTTAGCACTCATATTCATGTGTTTAATTTCTTGTGTAACTTGACTAACGAAAGTAGAAATTTGTGGATGTGATGAAAAACTCGGAAATTTTTCATTTTCGGAAACGTACAGCAGGAAAAACCAACTTCTTGTGGTTTATTTAAATACATTTGTCTAATTTATTACTCTATCCACGTCTTGCTGGACTAGAAAACTACTATAGTTTGTTTTGTGTAAGCTTTCATGCTTCTACTTAGAACTAAAATCAATTTTATTTTTATATGGAACAGAGTACTAATAATAACTAATCATTTGAGGGGCATTGTAGCCCCCCCCCCCCCCCCCCCCGGGGGGGGGGGGGTGCAGGGAAAGATTTCTTTAAAAGAGTGAAATTACTAGTGAATATTTGAGGTTATGAAGAGAGTGTAAACAGTAGTTCAGTTGGCTTTTTATATAGAACCCAAGAAATCTATGCTAGAGCCTGTGGTTGGGTGCTCAGGAATACACAGAGTAAAAAGCACAAAACAAATTTTGTATGATGCAGGGTATTAAAGTTTTATCTAAATAGCTCAATGACAAACTTGGATTACAAGTATCTAGTGGGAGGTGTTATGGATATAGGCATTTGTGTGTTGCATTTGAGAAGTGGATAAATATTTTGAGAGTCATTAAGTGTTTTCTCATCTCCCGCAGAAGGATTGGCTGTATAATGGTTTTCAATAGAAACCCACAGTTCGGTATCCTTGTGAGAGCATTGGGTTATGATTCTAGAAAGCTGTATACCAGTTTTTTACTAATTGTACACAGATACAAATGCCTGGAATAAAATTTCAGTTTCAAGATAAAGTAGCTCTTTTGAGCGTGTGTGGGAGTTACAAATCCTGCTCTAGCCAATCAAAAAGGTTGAAGTCTCTAGATCTGAAAGAAGACTGGGAAAAGGTAGAAGCACAGGTGATGTGGCAATGAAGAAAAATATATTTAAAAGATATAAAAAGTATGTTGCAATACTGAAGGAATTCCTTTGGCAGGATATATACTGTACATACTGTGTATACTGTGCTGTTCCAAAATGGCACAAAAAGGTAAACAGTTCTTTCTCATTGTAAAGTTGAAACTTTTGCAGCTGGCCACTGTGTAGTAAAAATAAGCTTCCAATAGGGCTGAACCAAATTCTGAATGTTTGAGCAACTTGCAAAATCTGCAAACTGAATTTCAAAAATATTTTAATTATGTATTGTGCTTAATAAATTGCCTTCAATAAATATTTGATGTACTGATTATCCACATGAAATCTGAATTTACATTAGAGCACTATCCACTTTCAATCACTTGAGCACTGTATAATTGAAAGCTGTTTTTGAGTGTACCAGAATATTTGTGTTGATCTTTCATACATGCCCACTTCAACTTTTAACCAGCCATTTAAAACATTTAACTTACATAAAAATGAATACAGTCTCCTTAAAAAGTACCTTTTTTCTGCTCTTTGATGCCACAAAATAAATATAAACATTATCATTGCCACTAAGTAGTTTCTAAATTACGAATAAGTTCAATTTTCAGTAACCATCAAAAATACCTGTGTAAGCCTCTCTCTTCCCCACCCTTTCAGCAAAATACTCCCTCCTTCTAACCTCATTCCCATTCACCCTACCCATAAGTACTAACCCTCTTTCTTTGGCAGTCTATGGAATGTCAGATCTGTTGGAAACAAATTAACCTCTATTCACAACCTTCTCCTTTCTCAATCTTTGAATTACCTGGCTCTCACTGAAACTTGGCTTTCCTCCTCAGACTCTGCCTCTCCCGCTGCACTCTCCTTTGGAGGCCTGCACTTCACACATACCACTAGACCTGGCAACAGAGTAGGGGGTGGTGTGGGTCTTATTCCCGCCTCTAACTGTACATACAGAGTTCTTCCTACCCCACCCTCTCTCATTTTCACCTCTTTTGAAGTCCACTCTGTCTGTCTTTTCTGCTACCTACGCCTCATTGTTTTTTTTTTTTTTTTTCCCCCCCCCCCCTAGCCAAGAGGCAGATTTACAGTTGTCTTTTGGCTCCCATACATTCTTTCCCATGACCTGCCCACCTTCATCCTCAGTAATGTTTCATTGGATGACCCGAACCATCCTTCCTCAGCCAAACTACTCTCCATTTCCTCCTTCTTTTGACTCAGACACAAAACATAAACGGCCCCACACATATCGCCGGACACACTTTACACCTGTTTTCCTCCAAACTCTGCAGCCTCACCTACCTTTACAAATTGACATTTCCCCTTTCTGATCACAACCTAATCACCTCCAACTTATCTAATTCTTGCCCTCCTTTGCCACATTCCAGACCAGGTCAATGGCAGAGAGATATCTGTATCCTTGACCACAACCTTTTCTCAAATTGCCTTACTCCCCTAACCCCCACTCTCTCTAAAATGTCATCTCCAGATAAAACTGCCATTCAGTTCAACCACACTCTTTTTTTGACTCTGGATAATGTTGCCGCTTTCACCCTTCACTCCCCCTGTTCTGCTAACCCCCGACCCTGGCACAACAATCACACCAAACATCTACAAAAGACTGTTCAGTCAGCTGAGCGCAAGTGGAGGAAATCTGGCCTCAGCGCCAACCTCATGGACCACAAAGCCAAACTGCAACACATTAACACTGAACTCACTATTGCCAAGCAAAATTTCTCAGCTATCAGTTCCTCTCAAGTTTCCAACCCACGCAGCCTCTTATCAATTGACTCCCTCCCTTTACCTCACACCACCTCCCCCCACATCTACCTGCCCAAGACATTGCCACCTACTTTAGAGATAAAATTGACAAAATCAGACACGATGGCCCTGATTTATGAAAGCTCTCCAAGGCTGGTGAGAATACACTTTCAGAAGAGAAGCTGGGTGATCCAGAAAACATGGAATGGATTTTTAAAAATAATTTGCTATTTGCTAGCAAATGTTTTGAATCCTGGACCAGATCAATTCCAGGTTTGCTGGATCACCCAGCTTCACTGATGAAAGTGTATTCTCTCCAGCCTTGGAGAGCTTTCATAAATCAGGGTCGATGTCTCTGCTCACCATGCCACTCCAACCATACCGAGCCCTTCCACCCGTAAATCATCACTAACCTGCTTCAGCCCTGTTACTCTGGATGAAGTCTTCTCTCATCATCTCCATCCACTACCTGCTTGACCCAACTCCCTCTGATATACTCCATGGCCCCAACCCTAACCAAACTATTCCACCTCTCCGTTTATACTGGTATCTACCCCTCAACTTTTAAATATTCCATTATTTTCCCTATCCTTAAAAAAACCCTCACTGGACCTCTCACTACTTTCTAGCTACTGTCCTATCTCTCTTCCCCTATATGTTTCCAAACTTCCTGACCACCTTGTCTATAAAAGACTCACCGATTACCTTGACCCTCTCCAGTCTACTTGACTCATTCCAAGCTGCCTATTCCACCGAAACAGCCCTTAATAAAGTGGCCAATGACATCCACAGAGCTAAGCAACAAGACAACTTTTCTCTCCTCCTTCTCCTTGTTATTTCCTCTGCTTTTGACACTGTTGATCACCCCCTTCTAATCCAAATCATGCGCTCCATTGGTATCAGTGGCACTGCTTTCTTTTGATGTGCTTCCTGGATTTCTGACTCTTCATTTCAAGTTTCTTTGAATAGTTATTCCTCCTCTCCCACTTTCCTCCCTAGGGTCCTCCCCCCCCAAGGGTCAGTCCTTGGTCCGGTTCTCTTTTCTCTGTACACCTCCTCTCTTGGTAGTCTCCTAGCCTCCATTGGTTTACAGTGCCATTTGTATGCTGATGACACTCAAATCTTTTTCTCCACCCCTGACTTGTCTCCCTCAGTCCTGGTTTCATGCTGCATTTCAGCCATCATGAATAGATGGCTGACAGATTTTTGAAACTCAACCTGGATAAAACCAAACTCATCATCCCCCCGCCCCCCCCTTTAGAAAAAAATCATATGTTTTAAATTAGAAATATAGTTAGTGTATGTGTGTGAAAGCTCATGGAAGGGTAAGTGGAGAGCTGTATACTGATTTTTACGTTGTTATCTATGTAAGGATTCGAGACGTCCATATTTGGGCATGAGGACTTAGGACTTAGGACTCAATGCCCCTGATTCATCAATAAAATCCGCGATCGCTGGAAGCGCGGACGTACGCGCGACCAGCGAGCGCGGTTTACCGCGGTCCGGAGTCGAGTGCGCTCGTACACTCACCTCCTCACTGCCAGCCGGATTCCTGCCTTCATAATAATGAGCAATAGGGGGCGCGAATCTGCCAATTAAGGCGATTAGATTACAGCTGCGCAAATAAGGAGGCTCCTTTAAGCTGTCAATCGTGAGATCATAGCAATTAAGGCGATTAGA
>NC_092861.1:105307657-105327201 GCF_032062135.1 Pyxicephalus adspersus
ATGCAACCTCGCCAGTGTAAAGCTGCCGGAGATGCGGCATTTTCAGTTGCTGAATAGCGCGACGGCGTACGATTTCGGATCGCGAATACGAATGCACGAGCGATCATCCGATTCTGCTTGATGAATCAGGGGCATTGTCTTGGCATCACCTTTGAACCTGCCTTCTCATTTACCCCTCATATTCAGCAGATTTCCAGGTTCTGTCACTTTCACCAGCGCAATAACCCTAAAATCCACCCCTACCTGTCCCCAGATACCACCAAACTCCTTATACATGTTCTCATCATCTCCCGTCTGGACTACTGTAACATCCTCCTCTCTGGTATTCCACTAACCCGACTCTCTCCTCTACAGTCTATTATGAATGCAGCAGTCAGACTTATCCATCCTTCCCTCCATTCCTCTTCTGCTGCATCTCTTTGTAGTTCTCTTCATTGGCTTCCATTTTACCTTAGAATCAAATTCAGGCTCCGTCTCTCCACAGTTCTTGTCCTACTTACCTTTCTGACCTGGTAAAAAAATACTCCCCTAGCGGCTCTCTTCGCTTCTGCAATGACCTACTACTGACTTCCTCACTCATAATTCCATAGCTCTAAGACTTTTCTGAGCTGCTCGACTCTCTGGAGTGGTCTTCTTCATCCTATTTGGCTTGCTCCTACTTTCTGCTCATTTAAAGAGCACTCCAAACCCATTTTTTCTAACTTGCCTACCCGTCTTCTTCTGTCTTTAAAACACTCACTACAACCCTACATTACATATCTCTCCTCCAATTGTGTGTTACTTCCCCCACCTTCTAGATTTTAAGCTTTTCGGAGGAGGGTCCTCCCCTCTTCTTGTGTCGCTGTCTGTATCTGTCTGTCATTTGCAACCCTTTCTTATTGAACAGCGCAGCGTAATATGTTGGTGTTATATAAATCCTGTTTGATATTATTAATAATAATATTAATATTAATAATAATAATAATAATAATCTTACACTGAGCTGCCCATGCATAATAAAGAAAACATTGTGAACAGACATAAAAGTTCTAAAGGGTGAGGATCCATCCTACAACAGTTGTGAGCAATGATTCTGGAAGAATTTGCTAAAGCCTCCACATCTATTACTAATGAGCTGAAGAGGGACCTCAAGAGAGATAGACTACCACACAGGTACTTGGAATCTAGAATGGATGTCGGGATCACGGTCCTGGAAGGGTTAGATCAGGAACTGGATGAGGTCCATAATGCCATTCTGTCTCTTAAAGACCAACTGGGGATCTTTGAGAGTAAAACATGCATATGTAATCTGAGGATCTGAAGGCCTACATGAAAAGGCTTGAGATGGATAAGGTGCATAGAGCCTTGGGCCCAAAAGGAGCAGACAGAAGGTCCCTCTCTGGACAATATTGTAAAATTACATTTTGTCCATACTAAGGAACAACTCCTTCAGGCGGCTCTCAACTGTGATCAGCTTTCCTACCAAGGATCTGCATACAGCATCTACATGGACCCAGCGCTATCTACATTAGCAACAAGACATCCCCTTCAACCTTATTTGGCTTTCCTTCGAGAAAATGCCATTAGATATTGTTGCCATCAGATATCCTCCTCCTAAACTACGGGGCCATTTATATCAGCTCCAAATGCCAGAAGATGCTCACTGGAGTTGCAAGGATTTGAAACTTCCATTATCTGCTTCACAATCTGCAGCTTCACCTCATCAATCTCCTTGTATTGACTCTGCTCCTGCCAGCTTGTTTTACCTACCAAAGCTCATCTTCATTCAAAAGCATTTGAATCTCAACTGGGATCTTCAGCTACTTACCTAGTTAAAAGGGTTGACCATTTCTATATATTTTATGTTCTTTATAAGGAAAATAATGTTTGATACAGCATTTTTGGCTATATACCCCCCCCCCCCCCCCCTGTTTTTTTTCCAGGTTTTTCTTGAATTCCCTTGGAGCTGCCCCCAATATATACTGTTCATGGTTTACGTACGAAAAGCGACATAAGTTCTGTACTATTTTCTTGTTTATATGGAGGTTTAACCCCTATTATATCTACATTTTGTCCTTTTTCTTCGTATTCCCTTTTTTGTCATATTTATGTTTGTATTACTGAAAACTAATAAAATGATTGGAACAAAAGGGTTGACCATGTCCTATGAAGTTTTTGTTTCGCCAGTGTTCTTAGCCTTTTCTTCCATTTGGCTCAATTGTTGGCATGGTTCCTGTACTGTCCATGAAAATCAGGTGCCCCGTGTTTTTGTCCATGATATCCTTCAGGTCCCCCCTTGGTTTTAAACACAATTATAGATTCTTTCCCTGACCCACTGGGAGCCTAAATAGAAAAATATAAGTCCAACTTGGAAGTTTGGTTATTAAGCATAAATGGTAGTTTTCATATGCAATTGTAGGGGTGGTGTTACATCCTTTTCTGTTTGCACTCAGGCCCTTGCCCTTTTTTTTTTCCTTTTTCTTTGTCCATTTGGGGAGTTTTTGTTTTCATCTTTTCCTATTCCCATACCCTAACATGTCGGTTTTCCCTTGCCCCTTGGTTTATTAAGTACCAGTTTGTAATGTTTATACATTTACATACATTTACAAAATACATTTTACACACATGGGTTACCGGATTTGCTCTGGCTACTTTCTTTTCCTGGATGTGTTATGGCTCTTAAACTACTTACAGTGAATCCACAGGGCCTTAAATGCCCTATGAAAAGAAACAAAGTCTTTTATTATTTTCATTCCACAGGTATAGACGTGGCCTGTGTGCAGGAGGCTCACTTTTACCACGTCTTCTCACCGTAAATATCTGCACTCCAAGTACCCCCAGATGTGCTTTGCATTGGCTGTGCCAATTAGCTGACCTCCAAGGCAGGTTTGCTTTTACAGAGTACCCTGAAGGACACTGAAGTTACAATGCTATCCTATTTTGCCGCCAACATTTTACAGGCTCCTTTTTTCATCATTTGTTTGAGGTGGTTGGTGGTCACATCAAATGTACGTTAACTTGTTGTGATGATGCAAATTTTGCTCCTAATCCTAAACTTGACAAATGTGCTGATTCACCTAAGCTGTCTACTGTAAGTGACCGAATTTTGACCTTTTACAATGATTTGGGTCTTGTGGACCTCTGGAGAGAATTGCACCCAATAGCACAGGACTACACCTATTATTCCTCCCCTCATCTTACTTGCCCATTGACCACTGCATGCTTTTCTCCCTGAGCTCCTGAAGGCCTCTATCCTTTCATTGCCAGGGTCAGACCATGACCCGGTTGTGATCACCTGCAAGTCATTCCTTTCCAAACCACATTCTAGAATGTGGTCTATCAATGATTCTCTACTATCCCATCCTAATATTGTGCAAAAACTCCAGAACATCTCTAAGGAATATTTTAGGTTAAATGCAGAAACAGTTTCCTCCTCCTCTGTCCTGTGGGAGGAATAATAATCGGTATTGAGGGGTCACCTAATCCAGATAGCATCTGCACGTAAAAAAGACAGGACTAAACTTGTTGGGATGTCCCTTATTGTAGGGATGTCCAGATGCATAAATTGGACCCTTCTATAGCTAACCATATACAATGTGTGGCTTCTAAGTTTTCCCCAATCTCTTTCCGTATGCCTACACAAAACCTTACTTGTATTCCAGTAGACATACTAAGGGAGTTCCAAACCTGTCTCTCAAAATTTTACTTCACCTCTCCAGCATTTTCTGAGTCTTCTGCATGGACGTTTCTTGACAATTTCAGCCTGCCTCAAATCCCTGATGCACATCTAGATTCCTTACATAGGTATATCACAGAGGAGGAGGTTCGGGGTGCAATCAAGTCTCTTAAAACGGCAAAAGACCAGGCCAGTTTCATAAGAACATGGCAAACGTCACAGTACCACATTTAGTATCATTAATTCTCCTAAACAGGGTTCATGTTTGCTCCCTAAGTCTCTGAAGGCTTGTATCATTATGATCCCAAAACCCTCTACAGATTCCCACTTCTGGGCAAATTACAGGCCAATCTAATTGTTAGATGTCGATATAACAGTGTCATTTAAGAGTTCTTTAATACAATCACCCTGATTCATAAATGAAATGCGTGTACGCTCGACGTGCCGGTCAGCAAGCTCTATTATTGCGAGTCGGGCCTGAGTTCTAGTGAATTTGCCTGTCGGTTTCCTGCAAGGATGAGCAAAGATCTCAAATACGCCAATTAAGGTGACTAAATTTCAGCTGCGCGATTCAGGAGTAGATGTTAACCTCAATGGTGAGGTGATAGCAACTGATTAGCGCACACCTGCGCCCTGTTCTGTGCGCATCTCAAGTCCATTTTACAGGTCAGTTTGAATCTTTAATGCTTGATGTTTTTTTGTGTAAGTGCTACTTTTTTTATGTTACATTCTACTCAATCACAAACTTGCTTCATTTATAGTTACATTTGTTGCACTTGTTTTGGTTGCAACACTGCAAACTAATTTCTATCAAGCTGGATATATACTAAGTGGCACTTTCAAATATGTCATCACACAATAGTATGAGTGTAAAAAATATGTGAACAAACATTTGTGACCTGATTAAAATTTCATTCTAGCTTGACTTTAGAGAAATCGAATATTTTAGTAAAGGATTATAGGCAAACATGTTAAAATACACGTATTAAGGAACATTTAGTGATTTCACTTGTGTGTGTATGTCAAAATACATTTAAATGTATAGAAATACATATGCATTTTCATTAGTACTATTTTAACTGGACTGGTTTGTGTGTGTGTGTGGGGGGGTGTTAATTAGGTAAGTTTGCTTGGATGGTATGCATTGATGTGATTTTTTGTAATCCTCATTATTGTTTGTTTCATCTGTTGCTGCAATGTTTTTGTGCCTGCTTTGTATTGCCAGTTTCTGTTGTTTAGAAATTCTTCAGCAATGTGTTGTCATTTGTTCCACAAGTATTGAGTACAAATGTTTGCATGGTTTCCACACCAAACTCCTACTTGACCCCCCTCGTTGCCTTTGTCCCATTGTCACATATTGGTATTCGAATGTATTATGTACATAGTCCTATTCTGAATAAATTGTCATGGTTTTTATTTTTTTTTTTTTAATAGTCTGACATTTGCACTTATGTTGATTTGCCCCCACACAACTCCTCTGATCGTTAGTGGTAGTGTTATAGGTTTGTTGTCATTGTGCTGTGCTGCCTGATCCTAGCACTATTGTATACAAGCACACTTCTACTTGCTGTCCAAACTGTTTGTCAGTTAGTTGTCCAGCTGAGTTGCATACTCATTCAAACACACCTGATGGTAATGGAAGGAGGTCCAGGTTGCCAAGCACACAAACCACATTGATTGCCAAGCTCACAAGCAGGGTCTCGCACTCTTAGAAATGAACAGATGTTGTGTTGTTGCTTACCTTAATGCTCAAAACTACTGGAGTGTATGCATTATTTAGGTGTTTACACAAAAATAATAGTACTAGTATCTCAAACTTCCAGGGCCAAATCCACTTTGTGCCAAACATTTTCTGGCTTTTCCATCCCTTCAGGATGTTTCTGCAGGTCTGAATGGAATTTTAGATCTTGGCCCACTAAATATATTATCTTACTCACCTCAGCTTGGTAGGGGAAGCACATAAAGGTGGATTCCTTCTTTTAACCAGAAGCAATATCATCCATGAATGTTGCTTGTAGCCAAGCCCATAATATCAGAAATCATAGGAGCAAATAGGCAATTATTTCAATGTGAAGCAATATGGTCCAAAAAGCCCTCTTTGCCTATTTCTTCTTATAATTTCTCTTTTCTATGCATATGTACACACATCTAAATGCAAACATACATGTTTGGCTTTATGTGCTCTCCTGTCTATACATACATGAGTGCATATGAAGCAAAACAAGCAACAAACACAAAAAAAACAAACTTACCTGAATGAGGACTGTGCAAAAGTGTGGTGCAATTTTCAACTGATAAAACAGTTCAGACGCACATAGCGGGTCCGCCGTGGCACACAACTATTAGCTACACGCTCCTGAAATTTGGCACACAACTATGCACATTAAACAACTGAGTTTTAACAAGACAATTGTGCTGTTTATAGCCTACAAATAATTCAGAGAAAGGATCAGCTTAAAAACAATCACAATTGTCTTTTTAAACTGTGTGTCCTTGGAGATTGGAAAGGAGATCACATAACAAACCCCCAAAAAACAAACATTTTACAAACAACTTTATTCAAAAGAAACATTTTCTAAAAGGTCACAATAAAATATAAAAACACATCAAAACCAAATAAAAAAAAACACACATCACTAAAATTTACACTAAATGACAAACAAATTAAAAAGAACAAACAAAACACATGTAAACCCACACTTCCATGTAAAGCCAAAATTGTTCAAAAATGGCCCAACAAATATTGCATTCAAAAAATACTTACCAAACCAATATTCAATTTTTCCCTATCAAGGGTGGAAAACTAGATTAGAAAATATTTATGCAGGACAAACATTGAAAAGTTATAATAAAGTCAGAATTTTGCAATCAAACAATATGGGCACAAACACAATAGCATTAACATTGACTTCCAAATTGCAAAATGGACATTAAAACATTCAAAGTAAAAAAAATAGGAACAAAGCTATTGTGCTAAATGGTAAGCAAAGTATCAAACGAAGCAACATAGAACAATTAGGATAACACACAAAACAACAGCCCCTCCCAGAAAAAAAAAAATAGACAAAAGGAAGAAGCAAGTTAAACAACACCCTTATATATGCTCAAACTTAATTGCACAGGTGATAGAAATTCACTTGCAATTAGCACTTGTGCAGTCTGTCAAAATTGGCTGTTTGTTTTTTTTTTTTTTTGCAATTGGACATTTCATAATGATTGATTGAGATGATCCTTTAGAAGATTCGTATACCTGTAAACAGATATTCTATTAATGAAAAAAAAAAATAAAGTTGGGGAGGATTTAATGTGAAAAGTATTTTATTTTTAATTTTTTTTTATTATAATAACTATAGTAATTACAAATATATATATATATATATATATTCACACAGAACGTGTGTGTGCTTGTGACTTTTGTGGGAAAATCAAGTTCGATGGCAAAGCCGAGGTTTAGCCTGCGGAAAGTCGCAATATTTACCTCCAGGCGGCTCCTCTGATCAGGCATCATAAGCGTTTAGATAGGCGCCTATGTAGAGAAGCTGAACTCACTTAACTCTTGCCTAACAGTAAAGAAATAAGTCATTTTAAATGCTTTTATCTTAGCGCATATAGATGTTTTAAACATTTGAACAGCACAAACATTTTATTTTAGGGCTAAGGGTAATATGTGTGCCATTAGAAAGAATGCTTTTTTAGGGGAACAGTGACTTTTAATGTAAGCTCACCAATGTCAAACTGCCGGGGATGCACGTCTCCAGCAGCGAGATCGTTTTGGTTACTAACTTCCATGGGAATACACCAGCGCCTGAATTTTAGTTTCTTTTACAGTTTCTTTTCTTGGAAACAAAATATTCATCTTTGTACCCCAATCTACCTACATATCTACATACTATTGGGTGCACGTAACAATCAGCCTGTTTCCAATTCAGCTAAATTTCCATCTATACATGTAACATAACCAAAGCAGCTGTAAGTCTCTCCCTTACAGTGTTGTTATCAAGCTTATAATTCCCTTTCGCTTAAAATTTCTACTAACTACTCAGCAGACTAAAACCACTACATGGCACAGCCCACATATTTAGATAATAAGAGCTCCCCCTATCAACTTCATTTGAATTTCAAAGGCTGAAATGTAAGTAGTTGTATATTTATTCCTCATAATCAGCAACTACATGTGTATTGTCAAATTTATAGTTTATGCTACTATATACACGCTCTATGATTGTTTTACTAAGAATTAGTGAACTGATTATACTGACTGTTCCAATTATTTTCATGGAAACCATATTCCTATCTGGATAACATGGTATTACATCTCCTTGTAAAGTTATGTCTTTTGACCTATCTAGTATCCATTTATTTTGTTTGATCTATTGAGTACATATCCCTAACACAGTGTTATATCATTTTTTATAGTCCTTGTATCCAAGTTTCTAAGTCCCTCGAGGAAGCCTTATTTAGGCGAAACGCGTTGGGCAGGGACTTTCCACATAACAACTGATACATCTGGGACATTGAACTTAAATCTATACCTTGATACAAGTTCACCAAACGCTTCACTAACAACCAACTTTGAGTTATTGTTGATATCACATATGTGTTGATTTTAACATGTTTTGTAAATTAATCCGGTAAATAGTTAATAACATTGATTGATTTTAAGCTGCTATAGTCTAGTGCCAGAAAAAGAACCTCTTTTCTCACTTTTTTATCCTATCCCTTTCCAAATTCACTGATGTTTTTCGTGCACACAGGAGGATTCTAAGACTCAGATTTACAATTAGTTGATCTTTTTTTGTGTGTGTGAACATCTAAGATTCAGTTCAGGATTCAGATTAGTAACACTCTTACTAAAAACTATAAATCCATGTTGAAATCAACTCTGCCCAGCATTTCTCCAAACACTAGTACTCTAGTGCTGCATAGCAAACCCCATTTTGTTAGTAAATTTATTATATATACAGTGCAAACCTACCCATACAAAATTGTGAATTTTGAACCTGTTCAACTTGTTTGTAGTATCTCAACTGTTGAAAATAACTTACTTATAAATGGAAAATCATGTTTAGTCCAACAGACAAAAAATAACGTGGATGAGAGATCTCTTAAGAGTTTGTAAAAAACCCATCAGATACTTGAACATTTGAAGGTTTTACAACCTGAAATATCATGGTTCTTTTAAAATAATCTACAATGTCAATCAGTTATCAGAATTTATTTACAGTTGATTACATGTAACAATAAAATCAATTGCATATTTCCCCATTATTCACCATGCATTATCAAAACAGAAAACGTACAATTATGTTGCACAATTAGACTTCTTTTTTTGTTGAACAATTAGGCTGCTGTACATTATATAAGCCTATGCTTTAGTTAATCCCTTTAGTAAGACCTAATGAGTAAAAAGGCAATCATAAAAACAGTACGCAACAAACTTTTAAAATTGTGAACCTCAGATAAAAATGTATTTTTTGGTGATTGTAATATAACATAGTAGGATAGGTTAGTAGTATAAGAAAATTAAATGTATAGTCCCAAGTGTTAAGGATCGACATATGCATGCCTCCTAGTTACGAACGGGGCTTCTCTGCTGACTCGTGCGCAGGCTTTATTTTTTGTTTTGTTTGTGAATAACACAGTGAGGATTTTACACAGTAACTGACACCATCTCCTGTCCTGCAGCTACTGCTCCTGAATGGATGGAGGCTGAATGGGGCAGGGGGGGGCATTTCACTGCCCCCCACCACACAGCCTTGCAGTGGCTGCAGTTGCAACCACCCCTCTCTGCCCCTATTTATTCTCAATAGGAACATTGCTTGTACTGTTCGAACAAAGTGGGAAGTTGTCTCTCATCAATACAATACACCAGACATGCTGACAAGTGGTGCCTTTCTGCTGTAATTCTGTTCTGTGCTGTGCAGAAGAGTTCATCTTAACCCTCTTCATCCTCTTCATCAACTCCATTAAGTTCTACCAACATTGTTTAGGCTGTACTGTATTTGAAAATGTTTAAGCATTTACTTTGCATGCACAGAAAGGTAAAAATTAATAATATGTTGAGATAAACATATCCTAATTGCATTTTTTTAAATAATTTACCTGTTCCAACTTATATACAAATTCAACTTAGGGACAAACCTACAGTCCCTATCTTGTATGAAACCTGGGGACTACCTGTACCAGTATTTGCTTTTATGTTTTTTAATGTTAGCATTGGGATAGTGCTCCAGTGGGTGTAAAGCGGCTGTAAGAACTTTGTGCAGCCTGACACATTGGTCGCAATAGGTGGTGAAGGACTGTCACACAAGTGATCCTTCTGCAGAGTGACAGGGACAAAGATTTATTTACAAGTATTTATGCATTACTGGTTTAGAAGCTTAAATCTGATATTACCAGGCAGATCTTAAGAATTTACTTCTGACACAAAAAATCTACATTAATATATATATTCAAAGCGATAAAATATGTACTCTGACCTAATTAAAAAATAAACTCGCATATTGACTGAACACTTTTTAACTATAACATGTTCTCAGACTTAAACGTTTAAATCAGGGAAGTGAAATAACTATGTTTCTCATTTTTTTTTATATTACCAATTTATTCCGATGTTTGATGCTGCTAAAGAAAAATCACTTAATGCAATTAACAGAACAATGCTTTTTGTTTAGCCACTGATTTTCACAGAACTGGAAAATAAATTACAGTTTATGAACAAAAATTAATAAATTAATTCTGATGTTCTTAATTCACTAAAGAATTCACAAAAAACAAGAAAAAAAATCATAATAAGAGAGAAATAGTTTCCACCTCAGGGCTAGTTGCCTTTCCAGCAGCGGTAAGACTGTTACAAGGCCTGCAGTACCATTTGTTCCATTACACAATCTCCTGAAGCCTTTTGCACAGAGCTAAATCAAACTGCCTGTACCAACACGACACATGGCTTTCTCTCTCAAATGTTTGCTAATCCAGACGCTCCAACCATCTTTATTTAAGATGCCATATGGCTGGCAGAAGCCTGTAGATCTAGCAGCACATCTGCTTCCATGTTACTTTTCCGTTTCTTTCCATCTTGTACAGCATGTAAGATCATAATTTGTTTGTTACATTTTACCTAGTTTTAGAAAAATTTAAAAATAATGGGTATCAGAAAATATCATTTAAAGTAACACTAACTCTATTTTTATTGTTAGAATAAAGTGAAAAAATAATACTAAATAATGAGTGTGTTATATCTTTTGATTGATTTTATCTTTTATTGAAATATTTAGTTTATGTACTTAAAGAAAAAAGGGCATTCAATGCTTTTACATTTAAATGCACACTTTAACCTTCCCTAAAATAGAGCTAGGCTCATAGATATTATTTGTCCTCACTTTCCAAAGGTCAAAAAGTGTGCAACCACCGGTGGTGGCAACAAACCTTTCCAAAAGCTTTAAGATCCTTTTGAAAAAGATATTTGATAGCATTGTATCATCTGTTGAACTAAATTGCTTAATGCACTTCTTGACAATAGAAGAGCCAGGAGCCCCCAACCCTCAGTTGCACATGTCAATAATAATTGGTGAGGATAAGCAATAATGGTTAAGTTGCAACTATGCTCCCAGGGAATTGCTAGACATGATGTGCATATGTGGGTACATGTAGAGAGATCTCCAAATACTGTAAACTCACAGCTAATTTTATTCTTAAAATCTTCAAAATGCATTTACAAAATAATTAGAAAAAAACACATACTAAAGCTAAATATTCTTTTTTGCATGCCAAATGGATCTTAATATTGTAACATCAACTGGGACTGGGTGAAAAGACATTTTCCACAATTAAACAATAAACTATTGCTTTAAAAGGGTAGCACAAAAGGATTGATAAAATATTGGAGTGTTGGGGAACTAGTTTTAAAAGCAAAATGTCTGCAGGTGGATTACTTGTAGTAAGATAATACAGGTTGACATTTAAAAATCTAGCCATCGATAATCCGGTTTCTTAATATAATTCGGAGCGCATTTTCAAATTTGCCGCGTTCGCGTACCACTGTTTTCTGAAGGCGCCGTTTATGTTTTGATTGCACTGTACTCCAAAATCAGCTGTCAGGTCTTGCATGCACGTGCTAACAGGCATTCCTGCTCCTTCTTTCTCATTTTATTATTTATTTGCTGCTGTATGTCCCCATTATGGATTCAGCAAAAAGGTAGCCATCTGCTATTTAGCTTCTTTTCAAGGGTACAGTAATGATTGAAATTCTGAGACACTATTTTTTTTTTAATAGTTGAATTAAAATTCTGAGGAACTTTTTTATTTAGTTGAATTAAAATTCTGTAGAACTATTTTGTTCAGTTAAACAAAAATTCTGTAAAACTGTTTTATTTACTTGGTGAACATTAAAATTTCTTTTGCTTTTCATTAGGTGTTTAGTTTTCCTACTTTAAAGGACTGTACAGGTAGTAATTTTTCGTTAAATATATACAGCATTAGGGATGAGAGAGCAAAAATTTTATTTTAGATCTTGCAGGTCTTACAGAACGCTAGCAAGAACGGCCTCAACGGTGATTTGCCACTAGGTCGTGTTCTCGCTGAACTCAGATGAACTCTAAATGGAGAAACTCCATCTGGAGTTCACTTGCAGTCACAGCTGATTGGAAGCACCGGCGTGCCTCCATTCAGCTGTGACCGCAGGTTCCCACGCTCCCCGGGCTGTACTTATTAATGATAAGTACAGCCCGGTGACCGTGGGAACTGAACTCAGATGAACTCTCAATGGGTAAACTCCATGAAACTCAATGGGGAAACTCCATGAATCCTATAACTTGGGACTTGTGAGTACCTGTTTATTTTCTAGCTTCCTTCTTCCATCTGCTGCAAATACTTGGATGTCATTTAAAAAAGATACATCTTTTTTTCCTGAAGATTTATGGGTTTTTTTTTCTGCTGAGCTTCATTTTTTTTAAATATTTAAAGGGGATTTTCTATCTATTGTCTTCTTTTTTTATAAATGTTACAACATCTTATATAGAGGTCCTTTTTTTCTCTTCTCCATTTTCAAAGTATTGGAGTCTGCAACTACATGGGACTTATATCTGTATATTCTCTTTTTTGAAGTCTTTAGAGTAATACTCCAACTATTGCTACACAATGGATATATTTGTTGAGAAACAGTCCTCTTCAACACTCAAGAATACTAATAAGCAAAAACTTAAAACCTCATTAAAAGCTGGTTCTCCTACTCCCTCTTCTTCTTTTATGTTGCAACACCAGTCTTTCATGAAATATGCAGAGGGGGAAAAATCAAGGTCTGATCCATTGCTTGGTTTACCTGATCACTCAAGAATTGCTTCTGAAGTATCTAAAATCTTGTTGCCTTATTTTGATAATAAATTTGAGGGCTTGCAAAAATCTATTGAATCAGCATAAGCAAATATTTCCTCCAATACTCAAAGCATAACTGAGTTGGAACAGAGAGTAAGTGACTTGGAAGATCAGCTTCTACAATCTAATACTAAAGTTGCTGCTTAAAATACTGTACTCACCTCTATAGAAACCAAATTAGAGGATTTATACAGAATCATACAAAGGCCATGATTTGGTTCAATTTCTTACAACCCCTCTAATGAAGGCATTGAATCTTGCACCTAGTTCTCTGTGGAATATTGAAAGAGCTCATCGGGTAGGCCCTGAGCGCCATTCTATGGCCCATAGTCCATAACCTGTAATAGCTAAATATTTTCACTATATCGATAAGGAAACAGTGCTGGGAGCCTATAGAAAGATCCAGGATATCTATGTGGAGGGTAACAAGATTCTGATGTTTCAGGAGTACTCCGTTGCTGTAACACAAAAACCAAAAACTTTTGCCCCAGTTTGTAAACGATTGGTGGATAAGGGCATCCGTTTTTCTCTTTTGTATCCTGCCAAACTGAAAGTTCTTTGGCAAGGGGAGGCTGTTATTTGATGATCCAGCTGATATAGTTGAAATGTTTAAATTGTTTACCTCATCTTCTGAAGGAAGTTAATTGATTAAATAGAGATGTATATTTCTTTATACAAGTGTCTTATAGAAAAAAAAAATGAGAAGAGAAAAAGAAATACAAATGTTTATTTATTGTCTATTGCAATGCACTTTTTTTGTCTGTTTGTTATATGTTTTTTTGCAAAAGCAGTGCCCCTCTGTCGGGATATGCCGACAGCAGGCATTTGTTGGTCATAAAAGAAAAAGAGAATTTAATTTACACGGTGATATTCAGGGCTACCTTCATGTAAAGGCTATTTAATATTCACAGGCAATGTATTTTTCTCTGTATTTTTTTTGGAAAACAGGCGATATATACTTGGAGTGCTGTTTGTGATGAGAATTTTGTCTTTTAAAACTCTCACTGTATGTCTTTTAAATTGTATTGGATGGATCTGGGACCACTGGTTAGGATTGCCTTGCATCTTTAAAGTTTGTATGACACCTAGGGGGTATGATGCTATACTATCATCCGAAAAAGAAAAGTCCCTTTTAAAGTTGATTTCTTAGAATGTAGCAGGCTTGAATAGCCCTCAAAAACGTAGAAGGGTGTTACAACGTTTGAAAAAGCAATCTCCAAATGTAGTGTTTTGCAGTAGACACATTGGAAGGAGGGTCAGGCTCCATTGTTTAAAGCCCCATGGATAGGTGAAGTGATATACACGGTTTTTAAAACCAAAACGAAAGGTGTGGCTATCATGTTTAACCACCCGGGCCTTTAGCCCGACCTTGGTTCGGGCTAAGTAAACTTGCTACGATCGTTTAGCCCGAACTAAAGTCAGGGTTGCTAAAAATAGAAACAAGCGTTATATTGCAATCCGATTGTCAAACAACATTGTATGCCAATCGGATTACAATGGAAAAAAATACTTACCTTGTCCCCGCAGCTCCTCCGGGATTTCCCGGTGACAGCGCTGCATGCGTCGGTGCGGGCGGGAGGCGGGGCGGGAAATTCAAACAACTTTGCATTGAACTCAATACAAAAAAGCTGTATTGAGTCCAATACAAAGAAATCTTTATATTATATATATAATTGTATTATATATATATTATATAAGCTACTGTACAGTTACATTACATTATACACTATTTTTTTTTAAAGATTTTTTTTTTATGTTTTATAAAAGAAAATTTTAATTATTAAATTTATAAAATTTTTGACATATTATAGTGAGTTATGTGGTAATTCGATGAAATATAAGTAATTATTGAGTAACTTGGTGAAATATAGCCTTCAATCTAAAATAAATTTCCATGCAAAAAATTTAACACTTTTTGCATGGATGTACAGAAGTTCGGAAGGAATTTGAACACCCAGCGTTCGCGTACGCGTCCCTTGGCGATTCCTGATTATGTCAGTGCATGCACCCGTCGATTATTTTGCATTGGATTCAATACAACGTTCTGTATCCAATCCAATACAAAATAATACAAAATATATTTATGTGGTTTTGTCTATAGGTATGTGACGTTTTAAAATTTACCACACTAGGGAGGTGTTTTAGAAAAATATATTACTATACAGTACACCGAATTATTGCGTTTTCAGTATTTTTGATTTATTTATGTATTCTTGTTTAAGCTGATTTTTGTGTTTTTTATTTAATTTTATTAAAAGTATTTTTTTTTTTTACATGATTGTGTGTTTCAAATTTTTTTTATATTCATGATATCTGCTAGACCCTTGCTAGGACAAGTTACAGGTCTACAATTTAAAAAAAAAAATCATGAAAAACAGTGTACCGCTTTTGGTACAGAAATCTAGACATCAGTTAAATGCCCAGGTGGTTAATAAAAACCCGCCTTATAAAAAAAGACCCTGCTAGTAGATACTTATTTGTAATAGTGGAGATTGCAGGCACTGGGTATACTTTTGGTTCCATAAATGCTCCCAACAATAATTCTTTAACTTTCTTTATTAATCTCCGTAGGAAGATTTTAATTAGTTCTTATCCAAATTTAATTTTGGACAGAGATTTTAATACAGTTATTGACCCATCACTGGATAGATCAAGGCAAACCTTTGATAGATGTGTGGCACCTTTCACATTTAACAGAGAGAGATTATACTTGTTATTCCAAAACTCATTCTACATTTTCTAGAATTGACTTGCTATTGGCAATAGAAGGCTTACTTTCCTAAATTAACAAAGTGTCTATTGGGAATTTTTCTCTCGAATCATGCTCCTCTGCTCTTTCAACTGCAGTTAAAACAATCTTTTAGGAAAACATGTTTGTGGAGTTTTCCAACCTATTTATCTAAATCCTCCTCTTTCAGGGCTTATCCTCAATCCCATTGGGCGGATGGACTTGATGATAATTTACAACATTAGGATACCCCAATTTTGTTGTGGCGTACTATGAAAGCTGTTATGAGAGGATATATTATGTCTTTTGTAGCAAAACGTAATCGTGAATACTATCAACAATATAATACTCTCCAGGATCAGGTTGTGCAACGATATAAAGAGTATCTTCAATTTAATAATCGAGAGAGCAAGAAATCTTGGCAGGAAGCGGTAGCTCAATTGAATTTGCATGTTGATACTAGAGTGAAAAATTAAGCTTATTATACCAAGCATAAATTTTATAGATGGGGGAATAAAATAGGCACATTGTTGTCAAGGTTAGCTAACCCTTTGGGCTCTAAGCGCTAAATTCTGAGAGTAAAAGACGCATTTTACAATACTTTTCTTACATCTCATCAAGATGTTTTAAAGGCCTTTAAAAGTTATTATGAAAATTTAAATAGTGCTCAAGATTCTCAACCCCAGTTACTGCCAACTTTATTGGAAAAGGCTAACTTCTAAGTTCTAATCTAAGTTGTCTTCGGTTTATAGAGAGCAACTTAATGCCCCAGTTTCAGAATCAGAAGTCCTTTACACAATTAACACTTTGGCTTCTAATAAAACGCCAGGTCCGGATGGTTTTTCGGCAGAAAATTATAAAATTTTAGCTCCGGCAAAACCTCCTTTACCTGCAGAATTGTATAATGAATTTTTGATCCACCAGGTTCCTTTTCCAGGTTTTAATGAAGCTTATACTACGTTGATTCCAAAACCAGGCAAAGATCCTGATCAATTAGCTTCTTATAGACCAATTTTTTTGTTGAACTGTGATTATAAAATTTTGTCTAAATTAATGGCAAACAGATTACAGATTTTCCTGCCTACCATATTACCTAACCACCAACTGGGTTTTGTTCGTAATAAACACTCGATCATTGGGATTCAAGCAGCTATTCCAGCTACTGTACAGTCTTCTAGGACCCAGAACTCCAAATCTATGTTACTAAGTTTGGATGCCGAAAACACTTTTGATAAAATAGAATGGCCTTTGCTTAATGCTGTATTGTCTAATAGGGCGTTTGGGCAGGTGTTTTCTTCCTTTATTCAATATATTTCAATATTAGATATATATTATATATATAAAATAATTCATCTTCTAAATTGATTATTAATGGAGATATGTTGATGCCCATAACACTCTCTAGAGGTACTAGACAAGGATGTCCTCTCTCTCCAATCTTATTTAACTTAACATTGGCTCCTCTTCTTCGGCTCTTAGAGGTTTTATCTGAATTTAAAGGTATATCACTGGGATCATGTACTCTTAAAATCACTGCCTTTGCCGATGATTTGTTGTTATATATTTCTAATCTGTGAGATAGTTTAGCAACTATCTTGAATTTAATTACTCATTATGGGGCTATTTCAGGTTATGCTATTAACCTGGATAGATCCAAGGCATTGTACCTTGCAAGGTTTTTAAGACCTGTATGGAGTAAAGAATATCCTTTTATCTGGTGTAGGGAGAAAATACAATATCTAGGAGTACAAATTACTAAAAACCCCAATAAACTGTATTCTCAGAATATAGAGTTTACTTTTCAAAATTAACTGTTCTAAGCTTATACTTTCATATCTGGGAAGGATAAGTTTATTAAAAATGATACTTTTTCCACGGCTTCTTTATATTCTCCAATATTTACCCATAATATTTAAAAGAATGGATCTTAGAGCCTTTATTAGGTTGTTCTCTGAATTTATATGGGGAGGTAAGTGTGCTAGATTAAGTTTATCAGTACTGCAACAACAGATGAGGAATAGAAAAGTAAATTTCCCGGATATAAAATCATATAATGCCACTTCCATTTTGAGATATATTAAGGAATAGATACATGATAGTAAAGTGTATGCTGATTCCACATTAGATCAACAATTTGTACCTCATATTAAATTGAAGTATGTACTACATATGCATAAAGAACTATTACCTGAGGAAGTAATATCAAATCCGATACTGTTTTCTTGCTGGATAATATGGGAAAGGATTAGGGGTAAACATCTTTTGAATAGTCATTCTTCTCTCTTTCTACCATACTGGGGTAATTTAGATCTTCCACAATTAGCTCATCTTTCTTTATTACAGAAGTGGCTAGCTTTCCATGCCTTGACTGTTAGGTCACTGGTAGATAGAAATGTGCAAAGACCTTTTCAGTTTGAAAGAGTGGTAACTGAATATCCCTTTTTGAGAATAGCAGTATATGTCTTCCTGCAACTACAGTCTTATACTTTAGGAGTATTGAAATCTCTTTCAGCAAGGGACTGGAAAAACCCCTTGGATACTTTGTTGTTCAAAGGGAATCCTTTTAGAAAAACGATAACAAAAATTTATAAAATTAATGAAAACGAATCTGGATTATTCTATTAGGAAAACTGGTTTGGCTAAATGGTCAGAACACTTTCCTAGTAAAACAATAGATGATATTTTAACAGCATTGTTCAAGTCGTGCTCCCTTCAGCAATGTATTGGGAAATGACACTTAAAATGTATCATAGAGTATAAATTTCCTGCAAAGAGCCTATTTGATACATCCAAAATGTTTGCAAGATCAAGTGGGTTTATACCATGCTTTTTGGAATTGTTATAAAATAAAGAGATTTTAGCAGGAGGTGGCACATTTTATTACCTCTTATCTGATTAATTATGTTCCTTTAACTCCAGAATGGGCCATTTTAGGCACTTATGATTTGCAGGGTGCAAGAATCACAAGGGGAAGCGGAAATCTATTGGCTATCCTCTCTTAGCCAATGGCCAAGAAGACTATATTGGACAAATGGTTAGACCCAAACCCACCAACTTTGAGGCTTTTTATAGAAAAAATGGATTATGTCTTTCAAATGGCCTGGATTGAGGCATCCTTGGATAAGGAATTTAGGGTAGAAAAGTTTTTTGAAATTTGGGAGTCTTATATAGACACCCAATCTTTTTCAATCAAGAGGCAGCTCAAACAATCCTTCGAATATACCCCTTGGTATGCATTGAGAGTGTTAGATAATGACCCCCCTGTGAATTGGGGGAAGTTTGATAGAAGTTGTGGTTATTATAGATTATGATATATAAATCCATGCTATCAAAGTTGCCTATTCAATTTGATTAGTCTATGTTATTTTTTTTTTTTTTTTTTGCATATTTTACACAAGTGGTTGCTTTGATTGTGAAGATGCTAATGTTGAGAAAGGGGAGAGGGGAGGGGAAGAAGGGAGGAGGAAGGAGGGAAAGGGGTAAGAGGGGAGAAAAAGGAAGGGGGAAAGATATTAGCTAACATTATCTATGACACGGTAAAAAAAAAAAAATATTTTCTTGACACTAATAATGATTATACAATATGTAATATTGCATAATATGGAAAAAAGCTTTATATTTTCACCACACATTGGCCCTGATTCATCAAAGAAATCCGCGTTCGCTGGAAGCGCGAAAGTACGCGCAACCAGCGAGCGTGGTTTCCCGTGGTCTCCCGCGGTCTGGAGTCGAGTGCGCTCGTACACCTGCCTTGATAATAATAAGCAATAGGGGTCGCGAATCTGCCAATTA
>NC_092861.1:105329972-105342317 GCF_032062135.1 Pyxicephalus adspersus
ATTTTTTAGGGGAACAGTGACTTTTAATGCAAGCTCGCCAGTGTAAAGCTGCCGGAGATGCGCGGCTCCGGCCGTGAGCTTTTTCAGTTGCTGAATAGCGCGACGGCGTACGATTTCGGATCGTGAATACGAATGCGCGAGCGATCATCCGATTCTGCTTGATGAATTAGTGCCATTGAGTTATTGGAATAGAAAGGTTTCTTCTAAAAATGAATGTAATTATTGAGATTATTGGGATATATCATATATCTAAACCTTGGGTTATTATGTAATTGGGCTCGGTAAAACTCTTTTGTTCTAATGTTTTTCTACACCAAGAAATAATATGTATATATGTAACTGTATTTGTATTAAGAAGTTATATGTTTTGCATAAAAAAATCTGATATTCTTTGTATTTATGTTTGTTGCTTTGAATTCTCAATAAAAAATAAAACCGAAAAAAAAGATTTTTTTGGGGGTTGAGAATTGGTGGATGGGACCAAGGTCATAAAAGGTGGGGGTAGAGAGGTGAGGTCATAAGGAGATTAGCTGAGCTAGTGTGAGCTTCCTACTCTCCTTCCCTTGATTATTGCAGAGGCTTGAGGTTGGGATTAACATTCTTTGTAATAGTTGGTTAGGTAAGCAGTCAAGGTCCTCGAGAACAATGTTCTGTAGTTCCAACATCACTACATGGGGTTGGGGACCCATAAATTGTGTGGAGTCTCCTGAAAATAGGATGAACTAAGTTTTTAGTGTGGGATAGTCTGGGAGTAGTTTTGATATTGTTCCCGAGCTGGGCGCAGATTCTGATTGATGTGGTGGATGGTTTGAGGGTTGGCAATCGGGGAAGATCTAGACTAAACTTTTGCTATTTATATTGTTATTTTTTATGTTTGGTTTTATTCTGGTAATTTAATGTTATGAGTCAGGTGTATATAATGTACTCAAAGTACAGAAATCAAGTGCATGTAGTATACTGAGGTCAGGAAAATATAAATCCTAGTGCACATCATACTGTGTATATTTTTTATTTGGTTTTAGAGATATAAAAGAGATAGAACTGGAGGTGCGTATGCATAGTCAGAGCCACACAATGGGAATGAGGGGCTCATGGCTTTACCCAGGACCATAGCAGGGTCACACACAGTGCCTCAGCAGTCCAACGACCATCCTGATCTCCTGGGATGCTGGGATATACTGCCAGAAACTGGTGACGGCTGGGCAAATCCGCTATGAAGGAAGCCCTATCCAGGGCTGCAGCTGCCAAGATGGCGCCCACGCCACAGGCAGCCACAGAGCTCTACCAGGATGTACCTCTGTATGTCCAGCCTGATTCTTTTGCTTCTCCAGCACTCTCCTGAGCTACTCTCCCCTCTAATCACTTCTCCAGGGAACTCAGGGAACTTGGGTATTGCACAGCACAATTGCAAGGTAGGATGATATTGCTAATGTTTTGGAGAGGTATGAGGATGATATTGATGCTTTAAAGGCTCCAACCTTTACATCATCAATTTTAAGAAAGAAAGAAAATAGGGCTCAACACTCATTTTCTTGGTAGCAAAATATTTTGCTAAATACTTATATATAGCTAACTCCTAATCCAGTTATCTCATTAAAATCCAAAGACACAGCCTGTTTTGTAGTTTTATGCTTTTATTAAAAACTGCGTAAACAAATTATTGAGAGTTACAGCAAGACACAACAAAACATACAAAGATCAAACTATGCCAACATACTACACACGCTATCTAACCCTTCTTAGTGAGCACTGGCAATGTATACAAAAGGACACAATAAAAGTTACTACATTAGTATCCTTTACTAACAGGACTCAGGCATTAAATGATCACTGTGGAAACCAGGTACTCAATCTGTTGAAGCTTCAAGGTGGCCCCATGTCAGCCAGGCAGGGTCCTTTTCAGCTTCTCTTCAGCCCCTCTTGAGTCCCCTTTGAGTCCTCATTTCAATCTCAGATGAAAACCCTTTATCAGGAAAATTTGTGGCCACTACCAGTTGGTCCACAAATTTTCCAATCAAACTTAACATTACAGTCTATCATCTTGCACTTTAACAGCCCTTGGTCATCAATGTCAAAAGGTAAATATGTTGTCCAAAACAGATGCAGTGTTTACCTTTAAACAATAGGGCTAGCTGATGACTGTAATATTTACACTACAAACACACTACAAACTGGCTTTATCTACCTATGGCATGCTAAATGCTGCCTTCTGAATAAACTGATACCTGTTACAGGTGGGGATTTTCCCTTTAATATAACATTTACATACACACAAGAAAAGACATGTTGGGCATGCGCAGAAGGGTCATTATCCTCGTCCCTTGTAATTTTTTTATTTTTCACTTTAGTTCAGCTTTAAGAGGGGCATTTCTTAAAGGATAGATATAGGCCGTAGGAAAATTATTTACTGTCTTCTACAGGAAAATTTAAGACAACTACATTTTTTACAAGACTGTTTTCATTTTGGTACATGAATAATTAATTTCTGTCTTTCTGTCCTTTTTTTTTTTTTTCTTCTTCTTCTGTTTAACAATTGAGCACCTTAAATGTGAAAGATACACCATAAATGGCTTCAATAAAGTTTCTAGGGCAGATCTCCTATAGTAGCTCCTGTCCTGTATTCCTGATAACTAGCAACCTATATCTGGACACCGTATGATTAAATAGGTTGTAGAACCACCTTTAGCAGCAATAACTTAAGAAAATCATATTCTGGATGACTTTATCTTACATTTTTGTAACACTCTTCTTTACATTCATTAAAGTTTACAGGCATTTGTTTATGCACAGGTCTCTTAACCACCTGGGCGTTACACTGAGGTCTAGATTTCTGTTCCAAAAGCGTTACAGTTTTTCATGAAATTTTTTTTTTTAAAGTGTAGACCTGTAACTTACAGAAATATGTCCAAACAGGGTTCTAGTAGATATCATGAATATTGAATTTACCAATTACATATTTTGTATTTATTTTGAATTATTTTGTATTGGATTGGATACAGGAGTTTGTATTCAATTCAATACAAAATGTGTTTGAATGAGTTTCAGTTTGAATTTCCCGCACACGCGCCGACGTCATCGTACGTGCCGAGGGAGGGAGAAGATGCCGGCCGGCTTCTTCCCGGAGAGGATACCCGAGGACGACGCTGGAACACGACGATGGATGATCGCAGCAGGACCAGGTAAGTGATCGATAAACCCGAACTTTTCTCACTGTATTTTCATACAGTGAGAAAAGTTCGGGTTTATCGATAATTGTAACTTTTTGAAGCTCGTACCAAGGTCGGGCTTATCGCTCAGGTGGTTAAGGTAACACTACAGCATTTTGATCAGGTTTAGTTCGGGACTTTGGCTGATCCATTGCAACACCTTAATTATATTTTTCAGACATTCTTTTTTAGATTTGCTGGTGTGTGTGGGATATTGCCCAGTTACATGACCTAATTTCATCCAAGCTTTAGTTGTCACACAGATGGCCTTACATTTGACCATAGACCTCTTTGGTATACAAAATGCAAAACTGCAAGGTGCCTAGGTCCTGTGGTTGCAAAACAATTACAATTCATCACCCTTCCTTCACTGTGCTTGACAGTTTGTGGTAAAATGTTATATTTGGTATTTGCCAACAATGCCCTGTGCATTATGGTTAAACATTTCCACTAGTGGCCCTTTGTTACCATGTTCTTTTTACAGAGAAGAAGCTTTCTCCTGTCAATCTTCCAAACAAGTTATATTTTTTCAGTCTTTTTCTAATTGTCTTGGGCACTGCGGCTTGTAGTGGAGACACGTTGTAAGAATGCTGTGTCTGTGCTAGCTAAATAGCCAATGGCGATTAGGAGGCTTTTTCCTAATTTGTCAGCGGGAGGGGCAATACTGATATATGTGCAGCAAAGATGCCTGCTCTTTGGTGAGGAAGAAGTAAGTGTGACATATCTAGTCATGAACTTTAACATTTAACATGCAAAAGGAAGCCTGGATTACCTGTGTTCCTACTATAGCTAGGTGAATCTGTAATTTAGCAACAGGAGTTTGACAAATAAACATCTGCATGTGACTGACACTGGATCTACATTTGAGGACATAAAAAGATTTTTTTACATCTATCTATGCCATTGACTCCAAACTGTAAAATTAGGATATCAGGTGCAGCCCACGTTTTAAACATTCATGGCAAACTGAGAGCGATTACTCCACCTCTTCATATCACAAGAAAATTCTTCAGAATTATACACAGATTCTCAGTATGTTTTCTCTTTGCATCTATGAAACTATGGTCCTGATTTATCAATGAAATGCGGGTACGCTCAACGTGCGTATGTACGCGCCAATATACGAGGCGTTTTTACGCGGGCCAGAACCGAGTGCTAGTACATGCACCTTCAGTTGCCAGCCAGATTCCTGCCTTGATAAATGAGCAATAGGGGTCGCGAATCTCCCAATTAAGGCCATTAGTTTTCAGCTGCACGATTAAGGAGGATCTGTTAAGCTGTCAATGATGAGGTCATAGCAATTAATTAATGCACACCTGCTCTCTGTTCTGTGCGCATCTACAGTCCATTACAGGTCAATTTAAATCTTTAATGCTTCATCTTCTTTTGGGCTGCTGTTAAAGTGCTACTTTTTTAAGTTACATTGTACTACATTCACAAAATTAATTAATTTATTTGTTGCGCTGTTTTCATACTTTTTGGTTTGCTTTGCAACACTGCAAACTAATTTAGATCAAGCTGTATATATACTAGTTAACACTTCATAATATGTCATCACACAATAGTATGAATTGTAAAAAATTGTAAAAAATTGTAAAAAAATCAAGCATTTGTGATCTAATTAAAATTTCATTGTAGTTTGGCTTGATAGAAATCAAATAATTGAAAAAAGGATTATTCCCAAAGATGTATCAAAAAACTTTAGTGATTTCACTTGTGTATGTATGTCAAAATACATTTAAATGCATATAAATACATATGCATTTTCATTATTATTATTTAACTGGGCTGGTTTGTGGTGGGGGGGAGGGGTGTCATCAAGTAAGTTTGCTTGGATGGTATGCATTGATGTGACTTTGTAATCCTCATTATTGTTAGTTTCATCTTTTGCTGCAATGTTTCTGTGCAAGGTTTGTAATGACAGTTTCTGTTTAGCAAATCTTCGGCAATGTTTTGTCATTTTTTTAAACTAATATTCAGTACAAATCTCTGCATGGTTTCCACTCCAAACTGCTACTTGAACCCCCTGTTTGCCTTTGTCCCATTTTCAAAATCACATATTGGTTTTTGAATGTATTATGTACATATTTATATCTGACATTTGCACTCATGTTGATTTGCTGCCACACAACTCCTCTGTTCATTTGTGGTAGTGTTATAGGTTTGTTGGCATTGTGCTGTGCTGCCTGATCTTAGCCGTTTTTTTTACAAACACACTGCCACTTGCTGTCCAAACTCTTTTCAATTAGTTGTCCAGTTGAGTTGCATACTCATTCTAACACACCTGAGGTGATGGAAGGAGTTTCAGGTTGCCAAGCACAACATCAAACCACATTGATTGCCAAGCTCACAAGCAGGGTCAAGCACTCTTACATACCAGATAGTATGCGTTATTAATATTGTTTACATGATTCTAGCCATATTAGTAATTTTGTATAGAAAAATGCCAGGGACAATTTAACTTAGTGCCAAACATATTGTATTGCTTTGTGCCAACAAACTCATTTTTTTTGGATCCTCAAACCAATGACCAGAATGTTAAAAGGTGTTTATCCCTGTCCCGCAAGGTCATCCATGACCTGTACATCTTTCTGGAAGGTAAAATTGCAGCAAAAACCATGAGAAGCTAGGCTATGCCAAGAATGATGAGGCTCCTAGACTCTCTATATATTTTAGGAAGGAAGTCCTTTCAAACCACGTCACCCTTAATTTGTGCACTGAGCCAGTCCACAGTTTCCTGAATGTTTATGACGGTTTCAATGCCATTTTAGACCTTGGCCCACTATATATTCACTTCCTCACATCAGCTTGGGAGTGGAGGAACATAAAGGTGGATTTGTGCTATTTCATTTCCCAAACGATTAAAGTGTGCTTGCTATGACTTCAGATCCTAAGTTGGTTTGTAACCCAAACATGATGTGCTGAAATATGTAATGCATGCGTTGTAAACTTATGTAAATACTCATGTGCAAAGACATTAGCAATAAGTTCATCCCTGACTCGACGGCCCTCTGCTGTTCTTTGGGAGCTGGAGGCAGGATGTTGATGCACTTCTGGCTCGAGTTCCCCTGGAATGTCCTAGGTATCACCAGAGTGCGAACGAGGTTATGCAGGACGCAGCATGCCATGATGCCTCGGGCACCTTTCCATGGTGCGTACAGGAGCTCACCACCGGGCCGCGCAAAGCACAGAAACCTGTTTTTTAGCAGCTCGATGGTGTTCTCCACAACACCCCGGCTTTTATGCAGAGCCTTGTTGTAATTATGCTCTGCTTCAGACCAGGGGTGACGCACGGGTGTCATAAGCCATCGAAGCTGCCCGTATCCTTTGTCAGCTGTAAAAAGACAAACATAATACGTGTTAGTTTTTGGTATAGTAAGTGTTCTGTGAATGCAGTGTAACACTAGACTTTTTTTTACAAAGGTTGTTAAGGGTTGTGCTCTTCGGTCACTTTATTGCTTATTGGTTGTTAGGAGACATTGCTACTACTGAAGTAGTACCACACTGAAGTACTGTGAGCTGTGAAAATAGTAATTATACTAAGGCTTCTGGGAATATCTGAAAGTTAGTTCTTCCCCCATGCTCCTAATATTGTACAATATTTATAAACTATTTGCTAAAATAGATGTTAGCACAAAATATGACATATATACAATATAGGTCATATCTTGGCATTCTGACAATGCAAAGGGACATAGCAACATAATATGTGTCTTTAGGATTTTTCTACTGTTAGTTGTATTACAGTAACAACATTATACATTACCTATTAACCAGCCCTCAGGCATTTCTCAAGAGATGAATTTCTGGTAAAGGGCTGTCTGACGCAGGATATAGGCATCATGGCATGATCCTGGGAAACCTGTGCGTGCACTCATGATTCTTCTGTTGGCATCACAGACTATTTGTACATTCAGTGAATGATATTGTTTCCGGTTGCGAAAGGTGATTTCCTGCAGTTTAGGGGCCTTAATTGCCACATGGGTGCCATCGATGGCCCCAAAACATTAGGAAATCCTGCTCGCCTGAAGAAATCCACCTTTGCCTTCCTCCACTCCTGAGCTGTTTGAGGGAAGTGAATATATAGTGGGACAAGGTCCACAATGGCATTGATGACCTTCGTAAAAACCCTGGAAACTGTTGGCTGGCTTAGTCCACAAATTAAGGCCGAGGAGGTTTGAAAGGAACCCCTTCCTAAAATATACAGAGTGGCCAAGAGCCTGGACATTCCTGGCACTGCCTGGTTTCTCTTGGTTTTTGGAGCAATTTTAACTTCCAGCAAGCTGTACAGGTCATGGATTACCTGGCGAGACAGGCGGAAACGCCTTTTGACATCCCGGTCACATAAATTCTCAAGGTGACTATGCTCCAAGAAAATGCGTGGCTCCTGGACCCATCGCGAAGTTGAAGCTTGCTCCTCTGGTTGTTGTTGCTGGTCCGGGGTAACCCCCCCTGGAATTTGCTGTTGCTGCTGACATCTGCAGTGAGATGCAAAGCACAATGAAGAAGTCCTGCATTGTGCTGTGCATCTCTCTGGAGATGCAGGCAGTGGCGTGGCCGGGACCCCCAGGGTGGTATTTAAAAGCAGATTACTCAGTAATCTGCTTTTAGATTTCCCGCCCGGCCACGCCCCCCGACGGACCGGGCCCTTCACAGCAGGGTCATCGGATTGCCGCTGGAGCATGGGGCAAAGGTAAGGGGGGCTCTTAAAGTTACCCCGAGTGTGACTCGGGATTACAGCTTTTTGCAAGTAAAAGCCACCTCGAGTCATACTCGGGATTACCGCTAGGGGGGGTTAATATGTCAAAAATTATTTTGCCTGTGCGAAATATTGGGGACTTTTGATATGTGAAGACTTGTCACCACATTCATTTATTTTGATGTGATATATCATGTGCCTTTGTAGAACATCCATGTCTGCTGGTTTCTGGCTCTGAAGAGTTTTCACGGATTGCATCCACTGTGGAGTTGCTAGAACTGGTCCATTAGTGTTTATTTTGGGATGTGTTGAGGGAATGAACCTTCCCCAATGTGTTCCATTTGTGTTTTTTTTGTTTTTTGTTTAGGGTCCCTCAGGTGGACATTTACCACATGAAGAGGAGACACCTGAGGTTTCCGTAAGCAACCCATGTTTAATGTTTAGGATTCAGAATAAATGTGTCTAACATTTTGTCTAACATTTGTTGATGTTCCAATGTCAGGATGCTGTCTGCATAATGTTATGGTGACCCACAAAGTTATGTGATATTGTAGTTATTTTTTATTTTCCCTTTATAACAAACAGTGGATGCAGGTAGATTGGGTCAACCCAGTGTGGGCAGCCAGCTTCTAAGCCTCACTCAGAGGCTGGTTAGCCATTTTGATAGAGTAGTGGAGTCAAGGATGTCTGCCCCAAGTTCAAAAAATTTGGAACAGGTCCTTACGCTCCTACATGAAAACCTCAATCAAAATCGCCAGGACCGAGATTTTAACCCACATCTGGCAGCCATGCATCATCTGATAGAATCAGTCCAAGAACAATCAGCCACTTTAGGTGCCTACATGTTCAGAGTTGGCCATCTCTGTAACATGTTAAGTGAATCTCTGAGCCAACAATCTCAGCTAAATCAGGCGATTATTCACAGGCTGGGTTGGCAAATCCCAATAGGTCCTGCTGGCCCCCCATCACCTGCAGAGCAGCCAGCGCCATTCTTCTTCCCCGCGTCATCCCTCTCCCCGGCTCCATCCTTCTCCCCGACTCCACCCAGTTCCCCGGCTTTGCCTGGCCACTTCCACCTCCTGGACACCCACCCTGTGCCCCTGCCCGGCCAAATAGTGCCCCTGCCAGCCCAATTAGTGCCCCTGCCCGCCCAATTAGTGCCCCTGCCCGCCCAATTAGTGCCCCTGGTTAGTGACCCTCGCACTTTGACACTTTACTTATCTAAGTTTCTTTTGATGTGGCCCAAGTATGCTCCAAATGCAGTTTTGCTATCTATTACATATATTTTGAAGAGGACATAGCTAACATACCCAACTCTGTTACTTTTAAGGTCACAGAAAATTTTGAAAATAAAGTGGCCAATGCAGGAATGGAGCAAACTCGGCCAAGCTGCAAAACAGGTTGGTGTAGGATAAGATCATGTTGGATATTTTATGGTTCAAAGAACCATTGTGTAAAAATTAAGGTTTTTTTTGTGTTTTTTTAGGGATGAAAAAGGCTCGAAAGCTCCTCAGGAGGGATGGCTGCCTCTATCGATGTGGAACTGGCTGTGTTTTTGGAAGGAGACCCAAATATAGAATATAAATAAATAAGAAGGGTAAGTACTGACGAAATGTAACAGTATAATATACAGCTAGTTCTTAAATTGCACAAGGCTAAAGAATTTAAGTTATGTCATCTCATCTGACTGTTTTGCTGTTTACACCATGCCAAACAAGAAAGAAAGGTTATTCCTGGGGCCAGCTAATTATGGCTATGGAATTAAAGTGATGCAGTTTGTTGGCATCGAAAGTTGTGGGTTTTCACAAGAGACAAATGTGGCTAAGTGACATTTAACCCTTGTCTTCTGTTAAAAGCTGCCTAGACATGAAGCTAGTCATACACTCCTAATGATACTTGATGGAGCTAGGCCTAACAAAGTATCTCCTACTTCATTTTCATGGTTTTAAAAGAATGTGCACTATATCTAAAGTGGCGAAATACTTACATTCAGATGAGGAACATGTGTCCTGTGGAGGAGGTGCTGGCAAGGGCGCTCCATGCTGTAGATAAAAAATGAACACCATAAGTAAAAGTGGGTGAAAAAGATTTTTTTCAAAATGCCTGACAAGAGAGCTACAATAACTTGGACAATGAACGATACTGAACAAAGTCAAAGTAAATAAACGTGTACCATGAGAAAGGATAGGTACCGAGCTTTGGGTAAAATAAATAAGGAAGACTCAAACGAGAGATAGCTACACCTAATGATAACCCGAAAAGTTCAGAATTAATTTATTCCATAGAAAATAAGGACACGTTATTGCCAGGACATGGCTTGTAGAAAAAAAATGTAATAGAATCATTTTACTGCATACATTTCATCAAGTAATACAGCTTTGTTGCTTACAGGGCAAGCATCTGTATGCACACTATACATAAGATTACTTACTATCGGCTCTCCCAACGAGTACAGTGTACAAAACTCTACAGCAGTGGTCGCCAACTTTTTTGGTTCCGCAAACCACTATAATCACAAGCTCCTGACTGGGCATTCGCAGGGAGCCGGGCATCAATCAAAGGGGGAGAAACCTCCCCCTATATGACATCACCGTGACATAGCCCCGCCCACTCTCCTATTGCACATCTAAGTCTGAGATGGGAGAGTGGGCGGGTTATATCCAGGGACATAGTCCACCCACTTACCTGCTCCTGGGACTTTCAGGCTCTGGCTGGTGCGTCCTCCTAGCGGGGTCAGCACCGGTTGGCGACTGCTGCTCTAAAGTGTACATCCACCCAGTGTCTCTTCCTCAGGCTTCTAGGCTCCATCTTCCTCCCTTTTTTGAGATCCTCCTGGATCCCCGGTTTGCAGATTCTCAGTGAACTTGTCACTGACAGGCACTGCACTTTCGCTGCACTGCAGACCGAGTCTTTCCTATGCTCCTCGCTTATTAACCAAGTTGCTAACGACCAAGTCTCAACAACAGAGTAGGGACAATAAGCGAGGAGCATCTATAGGTACCTGGTTGGGCCCTCTGCATACCTGTAGGCCTATGCAGTGTCCCAGACACCTAATTCTTTTAAAGCTGTAACTGTAACAATTTTAGACCGTGCATGAAAGTGTCAGGAGCTGACTGGGTCATTCTGCTTGCTGCATTTACATACTAGAAAATCATTATGGTTATGAGCATGTAGAAAGTTATGGGTGGGGAGTCCAGCTTGCAACACTTTTATGAAATTTAAAAATTTGTGAGCCCTAAATTTGGGGCACCTGGGTTGCTGAAGAGATAATCAATAAATATTTTCTTACAGATAGGGGACTTGGTTGTAATTATATTTTTACACTTACAAGTTTACTCTAAAACTTACATAAGAGATTCAACAAAATTTAACAGTTAAAAAAAATAATTATAGGTAATAAGTTTCAACAAACAATTTGTAATACTGTAAAATACATATATATCTTTATATTTACTAGTGCATAATATTCTAAAAAAAATACCCCAATCTTAGTGTGGTATTAAGTATTATTTCTCTGCAGTACTAGAAGAATAAACTGATTGGTGTCATAAGTAGAAATGTTTCTTTGCTAATTATCCTGTTGTATCTGTTCATTATCACACAAGGATTTACATGCTGTTTATTTACTGGAGTGGGCAATCTGTGCTGATTTGGCACTCCCGTGATTTGTGAAGTGAGTTCATAAAGTGCTTGTATTCTCTGTCAGCAACAGGCCTACAAAGTACTGCAGTTGTGTATTTATATTAATCTAAAATAGATACGTTTGGGACATATTTATGGAAATCTCTATGGGCAATTGGCCTGACATTGAACCATTATTTAACCAAAATCTGCAGAACATTGCAGTGCAGAACATTCTCCAGTATTGAATATTACAATGTATTTACAGTCATGAAAATAAACTTCTCTTAAAGATAATGTTTACATATCCAGAGATAATAAAAAATCATCTGGTTCTAAGCAGGTTCTAAAATTATTTAAACTTCACAAAAGTGAAGCCAAAATGGAGAAGCCATGTCTTAAAAACTATGTACACGGCATGATTCAATAGCTTGAACAAACCACCTTTGACAATAAAAAAGTATGATTTTTTGTATGATTTTTTTAGGTCTCCCACATTGTTGTAATGGAATTATGACCCAATCCTCTGTACAACATTGCTTCACTTTATTGATGTTTGCAGGCATTTATTTATGCGCGCCTCTCCTAGGTCCTGCCACAACATTTTGATTGTTGAGGTATATTGCCCCTGATTCATCAAGCAGAATCGGATGATCGCTCGTGCATTCGTATTCGCGATCCGAAATCGTACGCCGTCGTGCTATTCAGCAACTGAAAAAGCTCGCGGCCAGAGCCGCGCATCTCCGGCAGCTTTACACTGGCGAGGTTGCATTAAAAGTCACTGTTCCCCTAAAAAATCATTCTTTCTAATGGCACACA
>NC_092861.1:105345301-105361146 GCF_032062135.1 Pyxicephalus adspersus
TCATTATTATGAAGGCAGGAATCCGGCTGGCAGTGAGGAGGCGAGTGTACGCGCACACTTGAGTCCGGACCGCGGTAAACCGTGATCGCTGGCCGCGCGTACTTTCGCGCTTCCAGCGAGCGCGGATTTTATTGATGAATCAGGGGCATTAACTTTGACTGGTCTATTGTAATGCCTTGATTCTTTTTCAGCCATTCTGTTGTAAAATTGCTGGTGTGGTTGGGATCGTTGTCCTGTTTCACCCAAATTTGACCAAGCTTTACCTGTTGCACAGATAGCCTCACATTTGACTCCAGAATACTTTGGTAAACAGAGGAGCTGTTGTAAATGTTTTCCACTTGTAAATAATCATTTCACTGTAGAATAATGGCCATCAAGTTGTTTGTAAACGGCCTTATAACCGTTCCTAGATTGCAGCAATTGCTCCTCCAAGATGTTTGTGAATGTCTTCTGAATGCTCCAGACCAGCAAACAGTCAAAACTTCTTCTTTTATAGAGGTGTTTACACTTCATGATGATTCAAATGCATTTAAATAGCAACATTTTGCGGGTTTCCCAATTCACATGAGAGTTTAAGGGTGTACTTAACTTTCCACACATTACTTTTGCATTTTAATTTACTTTTTGTAGATAAGTAATAATAAGATGGTGCAATATGTCATGTGTTGTTGTTTATCTGAGGTTGTATTTACCTAATTTAGGACCTGCCAAGAGACAGATGATTCATTATTATGTCCTAGTTTTTAAAACCTTAGAACTAAAAGAGGGAGCAATTTCTTTTACTCATGACTGTAAGTAATTTTTGAATGACATTCGCATAACATTCAATGATAAAAAACACTATACCAGTGGTGCCCAAACTTTTTTTTATCTTGGGGCCACTGTTGACATTGGGATAAAACCTGCAGGCCACAATGCAAACAAACATTAAAGATGTAAGTTTAAAACTAGAATAGTTTTAATTCAACCATACCGTAATATACATGCACCAAATAAAGGAAATGACAAATAAGAATTTCTGCACTCACCATTTGATGCTCATTTTAATAATGAATATTTATTAGTGCGACAATTTATAAATGAAAGATACAAAACTAAAGCTACAAAACTAAAGCTATCAGACAGTGCTAAATAGTCATATATTGCTCCCTGCTCACTACTACATCTTCTGTTTACAGAGTGTAAGTTGCCAGCTATGTGTGAAAGGGTAGCATGGTATAGTTTTCATATCTTGTGATGGCACCATAGTGATGAAATTTTAGGGCTAGTTAGATGTAGCAGTTACATTTCACTTTTCCTACAGAGAAATTGGGGTTCATAGAGAGTAAGGGGATAGCTATGTGTGTCAGGGTAGTGTGATATAATGAGTATAACATTTTAATAGGTAAGGAAAGACAAAAGGCATTTCCTACTGGCTCCCACATTTCCAGTTGCCAACATCCCTCTGTTCCACAGAAAGGTAAGTGGCCAGCTATGTGTTACAGGAATCCCACCAGCTGCTCAGTCAATCACACTGCAATGTCTACCGATTTGACTCCAGGCAGCAGTGAGTGGTACTGAGCGTCTCCCCCGAGCCAAGATTATGTCCAGCTGAGTTGCATACTCCTTTTAACAAACCTGATGGTAATGGAAGGAGGTCCAGGTTGCCAAGAACAACATCAAGCATATTGATTGCCAAGCTCACAAGCAGGGTCTCACACTCTTAGAAATGAACAGATGTTGTGTTGTTGCTTACCTTAATGCTGATAAATAGTGGAGTGTATGCATTATTTAGGTGTTTACACAAAACAAATAGTACTAGTGCATCAAACTTCCAAGGCCAAATCCACTTTGTGCCAATCATTTTCTGGCTTTTCCATCCCTTCAGGATGTTTCTGCAGGTTTGAATAGAATTTTAGATCTTGACCCACTATATATATATATATTGACTTACTCACCTCAGCTTGGTAGGGGAAGCACATAAAGGTGGATTCCTTCTTTTAACCAGAAGCAATATTATCCATGAATGTTGCTTGTAGACCAGCACATGATATCCAAAATCATAGGAACAAATTAGCAATCTTTTCAATGTGAAGCAATATGGTCCAAAAAGCCCTCTTTGCCTATTTCTTCTTATAATTACTCTTTTCTATGTATATGTACACACATCTAAATGCATACATACATGTTTGGCTTTATGTTCACTCATGTCTAAATATACATGAGTGCATATGAAGCAAAACAAGCAATATACACAAAAAAATACAAACTTACCTGAATGAGGACTGTGCAAAAGTGCGGTGCATTTTTCAACTGATAAAACAGTTCAGGCGTTCATAGCAGGTCTGCCGTGGCACACAACTATGAGCTACACGCTCCTGAAGTTTGGCGCACATCTATGCTCATTTCACAAGACAATTGTGCGCCTATCTAAACGCTTACGATGCCTGATCGGTGGAGCAGCCTGGGGGTAAATCTTGCGACTTTACGCAGGCGAAACCTCAGCTTTGCCATCGGACTAGATTTTCCCACAAAAGTCACAAGCACACACATGTTCTTGTTTGCTAGATATATATATATTATACACATATATATATACATATATAATTACATACTTCAATATTTTAAATAATTTAAATATATTTGTAATTTACTATAGTTATTATAATATATACTACAATATTTTTATATTTTATTGTGACCCTTTAGCAAATGTTTCTTTTGAATAAAGTTGTTTGTAAAATGTTGTTATTTGTTTGTTTTTTGGGGGTTTATTATGTAATCTCTTTTCCAATCTCCCAGGACACACAGTTTAAAAAGACAGTTGTGATTGTTTTTAAGCTGTTTCTTTCTCTGAATTATTTGTAAGGCTAAAACCAGCACAATCGTTTAGGTAAAACTCAGTTGTTTGATGCGCAAAGTTGTGCGCCAAACTTCAGGAGCATGTAGCTCATAGCTGTGCACCAGGGCGGACCCGCTACGTGTGCCTGAACTGTTTTATCAGTTGAAAAATGCACTGCACTTTTGCACAGTCCTCATTCAGGTAAGTTTGTATTTTTTTGTGTATACTGCATGTTTGGCTTCATTTGCACTCATGTATGTATACATTAAGATGTGTGTACATATACATAGAAAAGAGAAATTATAAGAAGAAATAGGCAAAGAGGGCTTTTTGGACCATATTGCTTCACATTGAAAAGATTGCAAAAAAAGAAATAAAATCATGACAATTTATTCAGAAAAGGAATATGTACATAATACATTCAAATACCAATATGGGACAAAGGTAACGAGGGGGGGTCAAGAGTTTGGTGTGGAAACCATGCAGACATTTGTACTCAATACTTGTGGAAAAAATGACAAAACATTGCTGAAGAATTGCTAAACTACAGAAATTGGCATTACAAACCAGGTACAAAAATATTGCAGCAACAGATGAAACTAACAATCATGAGGATTACAAAAAATCACATCAATGCATACCATCCAAGCAAACTTACAACGTACGCACATTTCATTGATTAATCAGGCCCCAAATATGGTACTGATTTTGCTAGATTGGGTAGTTGTGGTGTTCATGAGAGCAAAGCTTTTGTAAGACCATTTTCATATTTTCATATTCTTCTTTAAGATTTGTTGAGTGACCATTTGGAATTGAAGCACAGCAGTTGCCATTATGCAGTAAAACAGATTTCAAACTTCAAGTGGAACTGTTTATGAAAAGCCGCTAGCCTTCTCCTCGGTATTCTGGTACTCCCATATGGGCTAGTAGTCCAGGGATGTTACAACAGTATACAAAGGCCCTGATTTATCAAGGAAATGCGCGTACGCTGGACACGCGTATGTACGCGCCAATATACGAGGCGTTTTTCTGCGGGCCAGAGCCGAGTGCTAGTACACGCACCTTCATTTGCCAGCCAGATTCCTGCCTTGATAAAATAGCAATAGGGGTTGCGAATCTGCCAATTAAGACGATTAGTTTTCAGCTGCGCGAATAAGGAGGATCTGTTAAGCTGTCAATGGTGAGGTCATAACAATCAATAGCGCACACCTGCTCTCTGTTGTGTGCGCATCTACAGTCCGTTACAGGTCAATTAGAATCTTTAATGCTTCATCTTCTTTTGGGTAAGTGCTACTTTTTTAGGTTACATTGTACTCATTCACAAAATTAATTATTTTTTTGTTACATTTGTTGCACTGTTTTCAGTGCAACAAATGTAACAAATGCAACACTGCATTTAGATCAAGCTGTATGTATATATACTAGTTAACACTTCATAATATGTCATCACACAATAGTATGAATTGTAAAAAATTGTCACCAAGCATTTATGATCTAAATAAAATTTCATTGTAGTTTGGCTTGATAGAAATCAAATATTTGAAAAAAGGATTGTTGCCAAAGATGTATCAAAAAACATTTAGTGATTTCACTTGTGTATGTATGTCAAAATACATTTAAATGCATAAAAAAAATGCATTTTTATTATTATTATTTAACTGGACTGGTGTGTGTGTGTGTGTGTGTCGGGGGGGAGGGGTTATGAAGTAAGTTTGCTTGGATGGTATGCATTGATGTGACTTTGTAATCCTCATTATTGTTAGTTTTATCTTTTGCTGCAATGTTTTTGTGTTTGGTTTGTAATGACAGTTTCTGTTGTTTAGCAAATCTTCTGCAATGTTTTGTCATTTTTTTTTAAACCAATATTCAGTACAAATGTCTGCATGGTTTCCACTCCAAACTGTTTGCCTTTGTCCCATTTTCAAAGTCACATTGTCACATATTAGTTTTTGAATGTATTATGTACATATTTATTACTCTGACATTTGCATTCATGTTGATTTGCTGCCACACAACTCCTCTGTTCATTTGTGGTAGTGTTATAGGTTTGTTGTCATTGTGCTGTGCTGTCTGATCTTAGCCATATTTTATACAAACACACTTCCACTTGCTGTCCAAACTGTTTTCAATTAGTTGTCCAGCTGAGTTGCATACTCATTCTAACACACCTGAGGTGATGGAAGGAGTTCCAGGTTGCCAAGCACAACATCAAACCACAATGATTGCCAAGCTCACAAGCAGGGTCAAGCACTCTTACATACCAGATAGTATGCGTTATTAGTATTGTTGACATGATTCTAGCCATATTAGTAATTTTGTATAGAAAAATGCCAGGGACAATTTAACTTAGTGCCAAACATATTTTATTGCTTTGTGCCAACAAACTCATTTTTTTTTGGATCCTCAAACAAATGACCAGAATGTCAAAAGGCGTTTATGCCCGTCCCAACAGGTCATCCATGACCTATACATCTTTCTGGAAGGTAAAATTGCAGCAAAAACAATGAGAAGCTAGGCTATGCCAAAAATGATGAGGCTCCTAGACTCTCTATATATTTTAGGAAGGAAGTCCTTTCAAACCACGTCACCCTTAATTTGTGCACTGAGCCAGTCTACAGTTTCCTGAATGTTTATTAAGGTTTCAATGCCATTTTAGACCTTGGCCCACTATATATTCACTTCCTCACATCAGCTTGGGAGTGGAGGAACATAAAGGTGGATTTCTCCTTTAACCGGATGCAATATCATTCACGAGTGTACAGTAGTCTGTGATGTGACATTCCAGAGGCTTGGCAGCACAGCAGAGGGAAGGTATCGCCCTGTAAAGAAACTGATTACATTATTAGGATGTGTTAAGCAGCATGGTAATCATGTTTTAGTGGTAACTACATGCTGCTGGATTGTTTTTTCATGCTTTTCTGGCTGCATGAGCAATGCTTGCCCAAATCTGCACTAAATTGCACTCTGCCCTAGTTTGGCAATGTGTTTTTGTAAAGTGTCACATAAAGGTCTGCTGTTTTATTTCCCAAACAATTAAAGTGTGCTTGATATGACTTCAACTCCTCAGAATCTTTTTTTTCTAGATTTTCCTCCTTTAAAATTGGGTGCGTCTTATATTCCGGAGCGTCTTATACGGCGAAAAATACGGTAGGCATCATGGCATGATCCTGGGAAACCTGTGCGTGCACTCATGATTCTCCTGTTGGCATCACAGACTATTTGTACATCAGTAAATTATATCGCTTCTGATTGCGAAAGGTGATTTCCAGCAGTTTAGGGACCTGAATTGCCACATGGGTGCCATCAATGGCCCCCAAAACATTAGAAAAACCTGCTTGCCTAAAGATATCCACCTTTACCTTTCTCCACTCCTGAACTGTTTGAGGGAAGTGAATATATAGTGGGACAAGGTCCACAATGACATGTATGACCTTCGTAAAAACCCTGTAGGCTGGCTTGGTCAACAAATAAAGGCAGAGGAGGTTTGAAAGGAACCCCTTCCCAAAATATACAGAGTGGCCAAGAGCCTGGTCATTCCTGGCACTGCCTGGCTTCTCTTGGTTTTTGAAGCAATTTTAGCTTCCAGCAAGCTGTACAGGTCATGGATGACCTGCCGGGACAGGCGGAAACGCCTTTTGACATCCTGGTCACGTAAATTATCAAGGTGGCTACACACCAAGAAAACGCAGGGCTCCCGGACCCATCGCAAAGTTGAAGGTTGCTCCTCGGGTTGTTGTTGCTGCTCCTCCTCTGCAGTAACAAGCAGTTGTGTTTGATGCCACAACAGCAGTGGTGAAGAGCGACTCTTCTTCAATATCCTGCTCCATGACAACAACAAGCACAATCCTCGCCCTGGCACACATTTACGTACTGTATCCCTATAAATTTTCACAGAGCTTCTTAGCCATTCTGCATGTAAACCAAAACTTTACAAAGCCAAAACAAACACGCAAACCAGAAGGCTGCTACAAGAAAAACGAAAAGTCGGAACACACCATTTACTTTTTTCCTCCAAAAACTTTTTTTGGTGTGTTGTCCCATAAATCTTTTATTTTTTTCCTTCTAGTAACATGGAACCAAAGAGAATGGCCACATCCGATGCCACCACCACCATCGCTGCTGCCGGCCCCGCCACCACCACTACCACCTTCGCTGCTGCTGCTGCCGGCCCCACCTTTACATTACATAATTACCAATGTTAATTGATTTTTGCATTTTTTTGGGATTGCAACAGTTTAGTCATTAGCATTGAGAACAAAATAGGATTGTGTTTTTACTTATTTATGTTTGGGGTGAAATATGAGATCATTTTTTTTTAAATGACCTCTTTAGTGTATTTTTACCTTCTTTTGACTTGCATCAACAATGTGTGTATTTCATTTTTTTACAATAGTATGCCCTGAGACACAGCAGTCCCCTCCTGCCCTCTGTGCTCGGGTGATGTGGATGATAAGGATGTCACTTTGCATCGAGATGACACTGGGCTTCCTCCTGGTAAGATGAACCTTCATGGTATATCTTTTTGGCATTGTGCACATGTCTCTAATCATGTTTAAAACCACACTCATGTGTAATATGCGTATTTATTTCACACATTTTTTGCTCTTGGAATGGTATGTTTTGTAGTTAGATTTGTGGTTAGAGTCAAGCTCACTCTATTTCATTTGTTTTTGTGCTTTACTTAACAGATCACCATCTACAGGAGGAGGTCATTGATCCACTGCAGAGAAGCCTGGAGGAGAATACAGGTAATTCCAAAAGCTAAGTAATACCCTTCGATCTTTCTATAGTATATCTATATCTATATATTTAGGATTTGTTAAATTTTCTTGGGAGATGTTTCTGGTCCAGCCTTCCTTTGGGAATGTGTGAGCCTATTGAGTTAAATATTCAACTCTAATTTCTGTTCCAATGTCAAAAATAATTTTTCCTGGGGACTTTTGATATGTGAAGACTTGTCACCACATTTATTCATTATGATGTAATATATCATGTGCCTTTGTAGAACATCCATGCCTGCTGGTTTCTGGCTCTGAAGAGTTTTAACGGGCTGCATCCACTGTGGAGGTAGGCAAGAACTGGTCCATTAGTGTTTATTTCGGGATGTGTTGGGGGAATGAACCTTTTCCCAATGTGTTCCATTTGTGTTTTTTTTTGTTTAGGGTCCCTCAGGTGGACATTTAACACAAGAAGAAGAGGAGACACCTGAGGTTTCCGTAAGCAACCCATGTTTAATGTTTAGGATTCAGAATAAATGTGTCCAACATTTTGTCTAACATTTGTTGATGTTCCAATGTCAGGATGCTGTCTGCATAATGGTATGGTGACCAACAAAGTTGTTATGTGATATTGTAGTAATTTTTTATTTTCCCTTTATAGCAAACAGTGGATGCAGGTTGATTGGGTCCAACCAAGGGTGGGCAGTCAGCTTCCAAGCCTCATTCAGAGGCTGGTTGGCCATTTTGATAGAGTAGTGGAGTCAAGGATGTCTGCCCCAAGTTCAAACAATTTGGAACAGGCTCCTACATGAAAACCTCAATCAAACATCGTCTGATAGAATCAGTCCAAGAACAATCGGCCACTTTGGGTGCCTACACGTTCAGAGTTGACCATCTCTGTAGCATGTTAAGTTAATCCCTGGGCCAACAATCTCAGCTAAATCAGGCGTTTATTCTGACACTTGTCTGTAACAGAATAATGTGCTTGCTAATAGGTCAACTACTTTTCTGTGTGTTAAAATGATATACTAAGGTGTTCAACTGTGTATTCTATGTTCTGTGTAAACATGCTGCATTTGTGCGACAGTTGGGCGCCTCCCTGCAGGGGTCCAGAGCCTGTCTGCCAGCCTCTCCGCAATTGGTCGATTGACATATATTGACCGTTGCTGGTCATACCGGCGCAGAACCATTGTCTAAAGAAAAAGAGAATCAAAATGTGAGTTATTTTGACAACAACCAAACACCTCTTAAAAACAAAAAAAGAGATCACTGATTGATTGATATATTTCTGTTGCAAATTGACATAGTTTAGTTGCAATTGTAAACTGTTTGTTTGTTTGTTAATATTGTGTGTAGATATATATGGGTATTACTATTACTTTCACTAAGAAGCTTCTGGTTGCCACCCCACTAAGCTTAATCCTAGTTAAACCATTGTAAAAACAATAACTGTGCTCCTAGAATAAAACCCGGTTTTAGTGAAGCATTAGTAAGTGCCAGACTTACATACAATCTAGGGGCAAAATGTAAGCACCGTTGCATTAGGTCAGATAATGCAGCACATATAATTTCACTTTTCTATGTATATGTACACACATAAATGCATACATACAGATATATATGCATGTATGTACATACATGAGTGCACATAAATGTACAATGTGCATAAACAAATAAATATACACTTAACAATAAAAAAATACCGGAATGAGGATCCTTCTCTGGAAACTTTTTGAATAGAACAGTTCACACACACATAGTGGTTACATCACACTGAGTTTTAATAAGCAAATTGTGCTGTTTTTAGCATGTCAAACTAATCATAGAAGGGGACTGCTTAAAAACAAGCATAATAAAATTATTTCATTGGAGGTCCTGGGACATAGTAAAGGAGATCACAAAAACAAACCCCACAAAAAATATACAAAATTTGGACTAAAACTTTATTCAAAATAAACATATTTGCTAAAAGGTCACATTAAAATTTAGAGAACAAACAGATATCACTAAATTTACATAACAAAATCAACCAAAAAAATACACATGTAAACCCACACTTGCTTACAAAGCCTAATTATTTCAAAAGTGGCCCCAAAAATATTGCATTCCCAAAATATTTACCAAACCAATATGCAATTTTGACCTATCAGGGGTGGAAAACTGGATCAGACAATATTTATGCAGGACAAACATTTAAAGGTGGTAATATAGACATATTATATGGCCACAAACACAATAACATACCATTAACATTGACATTGACTTCCTAATAGCAAAATGGACATTAAAACATTCAAAGTACAAAAACAAAAGAAGCTATTGTGCTAAATGGTAAGCAAAGTATCACATGCAGCAACATACATTAGGCTAACAAACAAAACAACAGCCCCTCCTTGACCAAAAAAAAACATTAGGACAAAGGAAAAAAGCAAGTTAGACAACACCCTTATATATGCTCATCATTATGTACACAGGTGTTTAAAATTAACATGCAACTGGGCGTGCCCAGTACCTGAAATGTGGCTGTTTTTTGACAGTTTGACATTCCATAATAATTTATTGATCCGATCCTCTAGATTTGTACACCAGTAAACAGCTATTGAAGAAAAAACAAAAAAAGAAGTGTAATATTTTTCTTTAATATATTTCTAATTAATGATGTGTGTATATATATATATATATATATATACACACACACATACATACATGTATATATACATATATATCTACAGAAGCAAGCAAGAACTTGCGTGTGTGCTTTGGACACTAGTTCGCTGGCAAAAGCCCGCTGGAATTTCTTACCAGGCGAATCACCGGGTCTGGCATCGGATGTGTTTAGGTAGGCGCCTGTGTAAAGAGCTGAAATCAGTTAACTCTTTCTAAACCTGAAAATTTTAGGTCATGTAAAAATATGCTTATTTCTCAGCTAATGTAAATGTTTAAAACATTTGAACAGCCCAAACATTTTTATTTAGGTCTAAGTGAAAGATGTGTGCCATTACAAAAATTTATTTTTTAGGGGAACAGTGACTTTTAATGCAAGCTCGCCAGTGTCAAACTGCTGGGGATGCGCGGCTCCAGCAACAAGATAGTTTTGGTTAATAACTTCTGCGCAAATACACGTGTGCCTGAAATTTAGTTGATAAATTGATCGAAGGCTTCCGATTTTGGATCGCAAATACGAATTTTGCGAATTATCCAATTTTGCTTGATGAATCAGCCTTCCTGTCTCCAACTTCAATGAAATATGGTAGGAGTGTCATGTCCCTTGTCCTATAAACCTTTAATTTAACTTCCAGTCACAGACAGTTCTTTTCTTTTAGCCTGGATGCTAAAAGTTCAGATGCTTGTTTTGACAGACTTAGGTCACATATTAAATCATTGAGCTCTTCATAGAAGAACTGCTGGTTTGATGAAACACTTCCTTCATATTCACTTCCACTGCTAACTCCTGGATTACACTCCAAACCCTGCTTATCCTCCATGTCCTATACAGGAAATTCAGGGAGTGAAATGAACACTGGTATGGGAACATCAGCACCATGCAGCACAGGTCGTCTTGCTGATTTCAAATCAGGATACTCCCACTTGTTTTTCTTGTAGCAATTGAAACCTTTTACATTCACAGCACAAAAATAACAATCATTATTCTCGCCATACCATAGGTACACCAAATTTCAAATCTGTTCAGTTTTCCATTTTACCACTGATGTAGACACTCTACACAAGTTTTGCATACCATATGGGGAGCCTAATACTTATTCTGGTCCTACAGTTTAATACCAAAATATGCAAGATTTGCTTGTTTCAGAAATTCTGTAATGTTTCCTGCTGGGAATATTCACCACAAATGTAGCAAATTACAATAGGGTCATTTAAAACCCCTAGCGGTAATCCCAAGTGTGACTCGCGGTGGATTTCACTTGCAAAAAGCAGTAATCACACTCAGGACGCTTTAAGCTAAGAAAAACCCAACTTACCTTCCTCCATTGTTGTCCCCCGTCATCCTTCTGGTCCCCGCAGGTCCTGGGGACATGTCTTTTCCCTCCAATCTCCAGGCGCAAAGTGAAAAGCCGAGATCTACGGGGTTTCCCGTGACGTTAGTACGGGTGCTGGTTCGTGCAGGCGGAGCGTCGGAAAATTCAAATCATTTTGTTGGATTCAATAAGAAAATGTATGCATCCCCAGCAGTTTGACACTGGCGAGCTTGCATTAAAAGTCACTGTTCTCCTAAAAAATACATTTTTCTAATGGCACACATCTTTCACTTAGACCTAAATAAAAATGTTTGGGCTGTTCAAATGTTTTAAACATTTATATTAGCTGATAAATAAGCATATTTTATATATATATATATATATATATATATATATATTATATAAAGATTTCTTTATATAATACATTTAATATACAAAATGCAAAAGATCGATTCCTGGATCACAAGAACCAGAGCCAATTCAATGAAACTGATGTACTTTCCGGATTCAGCAGACCTGAAATACTAAATATACTAAATATATTAAAAAATCTTGGCAATTGAAAAAAATTTTTTTTTGTTGACCTGTGTTATCACCAGAATAAATCTGAGAGGATTAAATTGCATGTGGCACCCAGAAATTATTGTGGATCTTAAACTTTTGTATTGTTCAAGCCATTTTTTAATGTGCCATTATCTAATGTGTCAGTCTTGGTTTATTATACATGAAAATTATCTATTATGTGCACTAAATTTACTCATAGGAAGTATATTCACAAAATGAATGTAATTACAATAGTACACCATATAGATGCAGATACTAGTTAGAAAATACTGATACAAGGTTTCAAAGTGACCATAAAAATTTTTAAGGAGTGTGGTACTAAACTTTGGCAAAGAAGCAGTCAGAACCAACACTTCTTCCGTGCTATATCCATTCCAACTTTGTATTTTAAAAAAATATATATCTTTTGTTGCTGTATTTTAAATCCTGGTCAGATTTTTGTGTGCTGTCTGAAACAAGTATGTCCTTCTATATCAGTCATATACTAATAAAAAGTTGATTGTAATCAAATCATTTTTCATAGTGTACTGATCTGTTCCATTTTCAAATTCCTTGGTATGTGCTGATCGACAGCTGCCTGTTCCTTGGATTCTTTAACTGCTGTACAAAAAACATAAATTAAAAAGAACACCGCACAATAGCAATTTAACAGCAAATAACAACCATACTAAACAGGTACCATTTTTTCAGGAAATAATAAAAATCTGCTACTGGCTACTCAAAAATTCAGTTGCATTCACTTAATGTAGAAATAATGTTGAATATAATGCTAATCATAATTTTATTCTTGCAATTTAAATATGCACTTGTTTTTGACAGCTCTCTATACAGCATTTAAACATCAAAGATGGCAAATGTTCAAATTTCAGTTATGTTTATCCAAAATAGCACTGAATTGCTTCACTACTTATACTATACTGCCTCCAGCTTTATAAAAGGAGAGACAGATGGGGGAGTATTTAATAGGGAAACAGCTGTGGCTAGAAGAAGGAACAAGCTTACATTCTGCAATCAGGTTTAATAATACAGTACATCAAGGTACCAGTAATATAAGATCTGTAAGACAGCCAAAAAGTAATATTTTTTAATTTCATTTGCAATAATTGCTTATCTTTGGCACCAGGAATTATACCAGTTATTAAATAGCACTACAATAAATATGTTGCCCAGCTTTCTTTTGTGGTTTTTATATGTTGCAGTAGGAAAGAAGGTTTCTTTATTTGTTATCATTAGTTATTTGTCCCATATATTAAATATCTACACTCTATTTAAATCAAATAAACACTTTCTGTTTCAACAGGGATTACTCTTGAAAAATCAGGACTGCTCCTAAATAAAGAGCTAAAGTTTTAAAAAGAAAAATGTTACCCCTTTCAATTATTTATGCACAGTGGAATGAAACCATTTATAACAAAATTCACAATACGTTGCCTACCTACATGGCATAAGAAAACTAATAAACTTGTGATAAAAAAAATATGGTTACAAAACATATGCAAGTAGGGCGTAACCACTGAATACCAAGCAGAACTAAAGTCCTGAAAAGAAAATCTGCAATCAGGCAGGTTCATTATTGCAAGAGACACTGGTAATGGTCCTTCTGCAATAAAATACACTTGCCTGTCTGACTGCTGTCTTCACTTAAGAAAACGTGGAACTGTGCATGAAGCGCTTAGATCAGGTATATGTGTATTTCAGGCAAGTAAGGGCAGTGTCACTTTAGCAATAAAAAGACCTTTCTAATCATGATTTTTAAGAGTAAGGGTTTAGCTCTGCTTTAGGGAGGAGTGGGGTGTGCTCCAAATCATCAACTGAGTTTATGTATTGCCCATTGCTATGTTCTAGTATAATTTTTTTGCAATAATCAGAACAGAACTGAGAAAGGCTTTACCCATTGGGCATTATTTATTAAAGCTCTCAAAGGCTGGGGAGGATACACTTTCATCTGTAAAGCTGGGTGGTCCAGCAAATCTTTAATGGATTTTTATAGCAAATGTTTTGAATCCTGGATCAGATCCATTCCAGTTTTAATGGATCACCCAGCTTCACTTCTATCTGTTGTTTCTTAGCTGCATAGTATTTATGTCCTTAATTTTCATTTTTGAAGTTTAAATATATTGTTTCAGGAAAAAAAATATTATATAGTAGCTGCCCTCATCACCTACTGTATCTCAAGCCAAAACCTTTTTTTAGATTTTCTACAGAGGGGATATCCATGTCATTAGGTACTTTTGCTGTCTGTATCCCAACTGGAAAATACCCATTTTAATTTGTCATGGTGACTTAAAGTGAGGGGGTTTCCAAATCACAAAGGCTGTGAGAAGTTTTCACCCTTCATTACTTCATTCAACCAAGATAAACAAATAAATATTTTCTTTGCATATACTTTAAAGTAGCCCTTCTTCTTTTTAACAAGAGGAGCCCTTGAAAAGTCCCTTGTCATTCAAGGCAACCTTTAGCACAGGTAATGCCAAGTGAAGTGTTGCGGTCCCAAGTTGCGGTCCTTGGGCACACCAGGGTGGGTAGGATGATACAGGGTACCAAATCACTAAGCAGAAGAATTGTCAAGGAAGGCCGGGGTCATGGCAGTCAACAAGCAAGAGAGGTCAGGTTACAAGCCAAATTTGGGCATGTGACCAGGGTCCCACTTGACCTTGCCTGATGTTACAAAGTTAACAGTTCAAATATTTATGTATTTTCTATATCCTCTTCATTACAAAACCACAATATTAAAATTATACACATACTACAGGGCGGAAACAGCAATTAGGGGAGCGGAGCTGTCAGTGTAGAAGGGAAGGGTTTGGGTTCATAAAGCACTGGGCTGACTTTTCATGGGAGTGTAACCTGTATGCCAGAGATGATTTGCACCTAAATAAAAGGGGGTCTGTTGTGCTAGGGAAACGATTTAGGGGAATGGTGGAGGGATTTTTAAACTAGGACAGAGAGGGAGGGACAGTCGAATACGGTGGCAGAAAGGTTAGTCAGGGGTCAAAAACTAGTGGAGGGTGGATTGGGGATAGTTGGGGGGAGGGTTATGAATTATTGTAAGGAGCTTCCCATGTTACAAACAAACATTGGATTGTGCAGTACTAATTGTTTAAAAAAACAAAATGATTTGGCAAACAATGATGGTAAAAGCAGCAATGGTTTAAAGAGCTTGTTCACTAATGCTAGAAGTCTAGAAAACAGGATAGGGGAGTTGGAAGCCTTAATGATTGAGGAGAAGTATGACTTAGTTGGTATTGCTGAATCCTGGGTTTGTTCTTCACATGACTGGGCTGTCAATATTCCTGGGTATACTCTCTTTCGTAAAGACAGAGTCAAAGGAAAGAGTGGTGGTGTCTGTCTGTATGTTAGAAGTGTTCTAAAAGTGAATGTGAAAAAAGAAATTGCGGATGGAACAAGCAATGAGGTTGAGGCAATATGGGTGGAGTTGAATGTGGGGTTGAATAACACAAAAATATTTATTGGAGTCTCCTATAGGCCCCCCAGTGCTAAGGAAGAAATAAAAAATCAACTACTAGCACAGATAGATAGTGGAAGTGATTTAATCATGGGGGAATTTAACTAAACTGACATTGACTGGAGTAATGGCACTACAGGAACAGCAAAAGGGAGGAAATTTGTGAATTTATTACAAGATCATTTTTTGGTACAGTTTATAGAAGCCCCAACTAGAAATGATACTCTGCTGGACCTAGTTCTTTCTAACAATGCAGAGCTTATAACACATGTGCAAATAAAAGAGAATCTGGGTAGCAG
>NC_092861.1:105367392-105370801 GCF_032062135.1 Pyxicephalus adspersus
AGTCACCATTATTAGGAATAGCATAAAACATAAGGTATATGTTTTGACAAACTTGTCAATTGTCAACTTGCTATAAAATATTTTTTTTGTGTTTAGAAAATTTTAAAAATGTAATTATGTTGTTATATTAGGGCCAGTATACTGAACAACAGGACTAAATGTATATGTATTTTTCTGCCTGCTTGTCTGTCTATTCATATGACTTTTTTTCCATGATAGGCCTACCTTGTCAGTTAGAATTAACTTGTTTGCAGAGAGCATTTAATTGACAATTTTAAATAGCTAATTGCCATCTAAAGAACAAAGAGTGATTATACAAAACAGAAATCTTCTAATTATAATCATGCACACAAAGTAACATTTGCTTGAACATATTTGTAAAAAGAAACATGTGTTGATGGAATATACAGAAATGCATGCATCATGTACACTAACTCAGGAGCCTGGCATCTGGCACGTCATAAAAATTAAATCAAAGCACAATTTGTAAAATTGTATTATTTTCTTTTACACAAGTAAGCAGTTTAACAACAAAAGGGAATTAGTGGTAATTTTTAAATATATGTTTTTAAGAAGAGCTCCAACACAGATAATAAAAATTTCTTTAGTAGTAACATCCTTGTTAAATATTTTTTCCAAGAGTGACTATGCTATATTAAAGTACTGCTTAATGAACTAGACTGTTTTGAGCCATGTGGTCTAAAATATATCTGTGTCATTTGTCTGGTGGATAGCTGTCCTCTACCTTGTATACATAGGCATGGTGATATTAAATCCCTAACCTAATATAGATTCTTACGTAAAAAAAAAAAAAAAAAAAAAACAACAAAAAACAAAACTTTCTTTATTCTTCTATTGTCCTGGATAATAGAATTCACATCTTCATATTTTCTTTTAAGTTGGTAATCAGTAGAGATGAGGATAAATTGAAACATTATTAGAAGTACAGCACTGCAAAATATGTTATCGCTATATAAGTACTGTTTATTATTATTATTATTATTATTATTATTATTAATAGATGCTTAAAGACAACAGCATATTTTGATTTTAAATGATAACTTCACATAGTGTAAAATTGCAAACAGGTAAAAAAAAACTTGGTCAACATTTTTGTGGTCATGCAAGTTACTTATCTTAGTGACATTCAGAATTAGGGATGAATGAATCTGCCCAAGTTTGATTCCCCAAGAGTCTGGCAAATTCTAATTGGAATTCAGCAAACAAGAACTTTGTGGCGAAACACATTACATTATTTAAAAATAATATACAGCAGGGAAAAGGTCTTTCCATTCTGCTCTAAAAAAAAAATACAAATAACTTAACTGCCATGCTAGGGCAGATGCCTTCAAGCTGTGCGTATAGTTTTATAGAACAGTCGAGTTTTACAGGCACTTTTAGCAACAGTGGACAATTATTTTTATTTTTACTTTTACAATAAACTTGTCTTTAGTACAGTAGAATAACTCCAATGGGGAAAACCCCAAAATACCACTGTCTGCAAAATAAAATTAACATCAGCCAGAATAAAAAGAATAAAAACAAAATGGCAGCAGTTGGTTGCCCAGACAGCTAGCTAACAACTAAAATACAGTCCACTCTCTGGCCCTAATCTCTGTGTATTAAGTATGCTAGATTTCTTTTCAAAGAGTTTTTATTGTATTTTCAAGGGCACCCTTGTTTGTGGGGAGTGGGGAACCCCTCTGACATACCAACAGCATCTTCAGGAAATAATATAGGACATGTGTTGTAGGTAATACAATATGCTATAATAAAATTATATTATAGCACACATTGTATTACACAAAAATAGGAGGTAAGGGATAAGAGGGAGGGAGTTTGTTTGGGGCAATGAGCCCAGAAAAAAATTAAAGTCTCCCAGTCTTAACAGTGAACCCCCAACCACAAACAAAACTTGGGGTGCACCAAGGAAAGGCAAACACTTAGTACTGACCTGTCAAAATCAGGAGGGAGATTGCAGTATGCAGAGTACAGAATATAGTATCCACAGCTGCCAAATGCTTTGAAATTTGGAAAAAGGTGTCATTGAAAGTATGCGGTTATTCCAAAGAAAAAATGGAAACGGTAAGAGGGTTTTTGGCAATAATTTCTTAATTAGTGTTTAAAAGATCCATACAAGCATCTTTAGACAAACATGGTTACAAAATATAAGGTGCGAGAGGTCATTTCCATTATATAATCATGGGGAAAACAGACCGATTAACTATACAAATTTAATCCCTAAAATTGTATTAACAGTAGGTGGTCACATAGCATTCAAAAAACCCTTCTTCGGAGGATAGTTGAGAACGTTAGTGGTCTATAAGTTAGGAAAAGGTACAGTACTCATTACAGATCTAAATGACAAAACTACAAATATATACAAACATGATCTAAATGAGAAAACTTTAAATATATATACAAACATGAAATAACACATTACATATTCTGATATCATTTGGAGAGAAAAAAATATATATATATTTGGAATAACAACATATTTGACTAGTTATTTAAGGTGGCAATATTTGAATACTAAGAGGAAGTCAGTTTTCTCCTACCATTTGAATAATTATGCAATATATGAGGTTATTTCCCCTTCTCTAATAAGGAGAATATCTGAAAACCTCCTCTTAACTAGCCCTTCTTCAAACCTATCCCTGACCTTATCAATAAACCTTTAGGTAGACCACACCGATTGGTGTAAACTATGGATATATTGAGCTCAGAGTGGGACTTTATGTCCCAAATTAAAGATTCTGGCCATGCTAACAAACAAATTGAATCACAGATTCATACACTCATTCTCAAATTTAGAGACATTAGAGAAAAAATTGTTACTTTACTGGCATATTGGATATTTCAATAAATACATATCTGAAAAATGTAACTTGTATGGCCTCCGAATACAAGTATTTACGAATGTTAGGAATACAGAGGTCATCAATGAAGAATGGGAAAGTGCTTTAAATCGTTGCTCTGAAGAACTGATGAAAAATTTGATTGCCTACTACAAAAATTAAATAACTAAGATCAATGTGGAACTGCAATCTTTCCAATATTACTCTTAATAAATCTCCTACACTTCAAGAAAAATTTGTGAACCTCAAGAATTATCTACAAAATTTTAGCACAAAAATTTTCACCAAGAAAGATAAAAAACTACAGAGAGATAAATGGGCCTTCATAAATAAAAAAAGGCATGTAAGTGGGAAACCTCATCATCATTGTCACAGATTCCTGCAAGTCCAGGTCACCTGTGCCTCCTTCTTGCTCACCTTCCTTGCAGCCCTCTGCTGCCACCACCATCTCTGCCTCTGGATCCAACACTCAGTTTACTACCTGCTCCAAGTCTCTGTCTGATTCTCTGTCAGCTGCTCCCTTGCCTCAGAGAACCAGCGCTGACGCG
>NC_092861.1:105371524-105375446 GCF_032062135.1 Pyxicephalus adspersus
AGAGTGACCATAACGAACTCGAGAATTCCTAACCTGGAACCATTACTCCCACTTCCATCACCCAGTATCCCATCTACCTCCACAGCACCCACCTGCACATCTTTGTCCTTCAGTTTAATCCTACCAAGCACTACCCTACCCATCCTTGTTGAACCCAATCCCAGTGTCATTACCAATCCATCTAACAAAGCGAAATACAACCCTAACTCCCAAACGGGCACAACCAAAAACCACAACCCTGAATCCAAACCTTAATCAACTACAAATCTCAGACATATCCCAACTTCCAACCCACCACACTCACCTTTGCCCTTTCCTTGACAGCATCCCTACCCTTAGTTACATCAGGAGCCATCCCAAAGACCCAAACCTGTTTTTTATAACAACTACAATACCAATTAGTATCCCCAATACCGAGAAAGCGCTCCATGGCAAATTACTTCAACAAAGTACCAAAAACTAGAGACCTAGAAAATAATTAAATTGTTTATCCAAATATAAACAGAACATGAGTGTCAAATTCTAAAGATGGGTTTTTCTTTTTGCCCTCTGAACAATATGGATACATTCAAAATTATAAAAAAGATATTAATCTTTTTGCCAGAAATCTAACTTTGAAATTGATGTATGATAAAACTCAAACCACATCACTCCAAATACCGGAAGCATTTAAAGATTACAACATCCAGGACTTCAGAACCCTCAGAGACTTAAATCAACTCCTAATGGAGAATTAATTGAGTAACCTATTGGACATTGGCCTCATCAACATACTGTAAATCATCAGAACACAATGAAGACACCCTAACAAGAAAGCCCAAACCGATTTTCTATACTCAACTTTTCTCATACCCCAAAGTACAAATGCAAAGTCCAAAACCACATTCCATGATAAACTTTACTGAAGGACAGAGAAAAGCACTGCAAAAACTAAAAGACAAACAAAGAGATTATTATTTGACCATCTGACAAGGAAGGTAATGTTGTGATCTTGGACATAGACCACTACAGATCTATATGTCTCAAAATTTTAAACAGAACAAAATGGTATACCACAATTCCATCTAACAAACTGGAAGAATTCAAAAAATAATTAAAATCTTTATTATGGAATGCTTACACAACTAATATCATTGATAAAACACCAATACTCCCCAAAGTCCACAAGATCCTTACTTCTTACTTCTTACTAACTTACTTCTGGAAGACCACTTGTATCTGACATTATTTCTATTGCATCTAATGCCAGCGAACTAGTGGATTTTTACCTGCAACCACCAGTCATGGAATTACCTTCATATCTATAAGATACAACTTATAAAACTGACAAATGGTAGTTGACCTGAACACCAGCTTGGTGGCTATCAACATAGAAACTTTGTATAGTAGCATACCTCATGAAAAGGGCCTAGCAATGTTATGCACCTGTTTACACAGAAATCAATCCTTGGTCCCATTGAAGAACACTTTCATCCTCTCCCTTCTATGATACATAGAGGGTTGCCATGGCACTAAGTGTACCCAAACATATGCAAACCTCTATTTGGGCAAATGGGAGAGAGAATTATTTGACAGCCTCACAGATTCCCCCTTCCACCAATGCATCCCTAAGAAGGTGATACATAGATGATGTCGTGCTTTTATGGAGTGGCGCATCAGAATCTCTCAAACAATCCTTCCAATATATTCAGCAATAACTTTAACTTAAAGCTCACCATGGAACACAGCAAATCTCATCTGCCTTCTTGGACCTACTCATCTCCCTGGATAACACCAACAAAATCTCTACTACACTAGTCAAGAAGGCTACCACCGGAAACACAATCTTACACCCTACAAGCACATGCAGCATCTCTTATCCACAATATCCCATACAGCCAATAACTAAGGGTACGGAGGAATTGCTTCTCCAATGAAGCATTTTATTTACAAGCTAAAGCCCTGAAAACCAGATTACTGAATCGCGGCTATTCAAAGAAAATATTAAAACAGGCATACAAAAAGGCCATATATTTTTCAAGATAAGACCAACTATTCAATGATGAAACAAAAATTAAAAGAAAGTCAAGGTATATTCCAATTCATAATAGCAAGGTATATAAAACAACAATATGTGTATAGAGAATCTTGTTCAATATTTCTAAGTCTATTATTAACATAGGTCTAGGCTAGACATTCGTGATCCATAATCATACATAAAATTTTTTACACTGTATAAGCTAGTGTACACATTAAGATATCATATATAATGAACTGAGGTCATTTTTAACAAATTTTAAGAATGACAATGGGGTGAGGATGCTAGGTGAGGGGTTTGATAGGGGTGAACATCAAGAGTTTGTGTATAAAGGGAAGGTTATAAACACTTACTTTGATATGGATTAGGTCAAGGTTTAAATCCATGGATCTGGAATCCCATGGGGTAAATAGGCTGTGGCACTTAGGAACTATTAAGAAATAGTATAGTGTGGTTTTATGGTAGTATTCATAACATCGAATCCTATTTTAAATCGTAAGAGTATGAGGTATAACATAATAGTCTTACTCTTACTTACTTTAAGATGTATTGGTTGGAAATATAGGTAGAATATTTGTCCTCCAAAATCCTATCCTCATAGGTTTGTACTTGTCATGTCATAGACATCTAATTTGGTTGTGGTCAAGTTGGTATTTTTTACTGAAAATACATAGATATAAGGTTTTATAGGGCTAGACAAAGAATAGTGTATGTGTAAGAAAGTAGATGGTCAGCATACCCTATTGGTGGGAAGGTGAGGTTGGCTTTAAATTCCACTGTTTGCTCATGAAATTTGAGGAGAATATGGTCCCATATTCTGTTGTGAGTAATTAATTTTTTTCAGACAGATGTGTAGCCTCCACACGTCACAAGGAATCCTCCTCTGACACACCCACGATACGTGCACGCTCTATAGGGCGTGTATGTATCCTGGGTAATGTCTGCACACCAGATGTTTCACCTTATAAGGCGGACTCCGACAACTACACAGCCCCTAGTATGACTGATCGCTGTCAGTACATGCGGCTGCACTGATACTTGTCTACAACTGCTTGGATGCATCCCTGCTCGTTCTTGGAACCTTTTGGCAAAAGCTCTGCCTTACTAACAGGTACCTTCTCCTTACCCACTCTTTAGGAACTCTCAAAGCACCCTGAACATTCTTCTTATTACTAAATATATTATATTACTAATTATATAAAAAGCATAGCAATTATTAAGTACAGTGGTACCTTGGTATAAGTCCTTAATCCGTTCCAGATCCTTGGATTTATACCAAACTTACACTAAACAAATTTATCCCATAAGAAATACAAGGAAAATGATTAATCCATTCCCATGAAAAAAATCCTATTGTTATTGGCATATTATACATTGATGGGGCTGTAAAAAATAATTTAAACACTGCTTAATACTAAAATACGTAAATACAAAAGCAATTAGATGAAATAAATGAAAATTTAACCTCCCTTTACCTTACTGAGAAGAGTCAAGTGCCAACTAGGATGGTGCTGAGAAGGGAGGAGGAGGACATGTTATGTAATTCACAGAGAGTTATAGCCCGGGTCGTTCACTGAATGGTAGTAACTGGCGTACTGACGCTCATGGTTAGTCCTGGCTTTGTCTCGAGAGAGGTAAATAAGGGTAGCGCACAGTGTTAATGACTCATTTTGACCCATACAAGTTCTAGCACAAAGGTTGTATACCAAGCAAAATTTTTTGTGTCCAAACAGGACTTATACCAAGTTGGACTTATTCCAAAGCGGACTTATACAAAGGAACAACTGTACTTGTTCTACTATAATTAACAGAGAGGCAACATTTATTTCCAAGAGAAAACAACAATTTTCTAAAGTACCGAGTTCTAATAAAGTGATCGGTGACGAGTGGTACGACTCTTCCAGC
>NC_092861.1:105376140-105415960 GCF_032062135.1 Pyxicephalus adspersus
GATACTATCACCTTTGCACTCCAGAAGACTTACCAAGATTACTTCAACAATTACACTTACCTGACATCAAGTGTAATCACATGCCTACTCCGGATTTACTCTTTATGTGCGTCCACTACTGGTAGGTTAATACAGAGGATTGGCTCAGGAAGTGACTTGTTGACCTGTTTCTATCAGGACAAATATATTGTAGTTTGACGAACTTAGTTTAAAAATTAGGATTGTTTTTAACAACGGAGTACCCTTTTCTATATTTTTAGTTTAAGCAATGCACTCTCCCCCAGATTTAGATCATATCCCTGCCTCGATTAAAGTTACCAGATCATAGAGGTTCCTGTCACTAAAACCCAAAGGCCTCAATATACCTGAAAAGAGATCCTCAACTATGCATATGATTAGTAGGTATAAAGCCCAGATAGTATTCTTACAGGAAACCCATTTTAGAAACAAAAACATTCAGAAGTTAACCAACTTTTCAGAAGTTAATGCAACCAGCCCGATTTCGATATCTAAAGTTGTCTCAATATTACTATCTAACCAGGTGAATTTTGATCTAGAAGAACAGACTGTTGATCCTGAGGGCAGGTACATTTTTTTGAATTACTATGGCAAATATGTACAGCCCAAATGTCGGACAAACTAGATTCATTCAAAAAATCTGTAGACTACTGTTGGGTTTTACAAAAGGTATGCTAATTTTAGGTGGGGATTTGAATGTTCCCCTAAATCCAACTCTGGATTTTTCTTCAGGTGCAGCCACTTTAAATTTTAGAGCTTTACACTCTAATAAATCTTCCCTATCTACTCCTTTGCTTCATGACACGTGGCGCACACTTCACCCTAACACTAAAGATTCTACGTTTTTCTCGCATCGTCATAATCAATATTCATGGATCGACAATTTTTTGCTGTCTCAAAGAGACCTTAATGGCCTCTTTAAATCAACTATAGAGCCTATGACAATATCAGATCATGCCCCAGTTACCTTTACCATCCAAATATCAGACAGCTGTATGAGACAGAAGTACTGGAGACTCAACCCTTCCCTACTGGGAGTTATTGCAGTAGTAAATTATATAGAGACAAAGCTGAAGGAATATTTTGATTTGAATACAATCCCTTATACTGATCCTGGCAGCGCATAAAAGTGTAATAAGGGGCATTTTTTTACACTGGACAACAAAACTTACAAAGATCAGACAACAAGAAATCTCATCACTGGCAAAAAAAAAATAATTTAGAAATGACCAATAAACATACACAGGCAAATACCACCCTACAGGGATTGACAGATTTAAGACAAAAACTAAAAGAGACTCTTTAACACAAGTGAAGCGTTCATTTACCCTTTCTTCCATATTTTTCTTTGAACATGCAAGAAAAATGCTAAATATCTAGCTAGAGCTCCAAAAATGAAACAAAGCCAAAACAATATTGCACAGATAAAATACAAACGTGGTCTTGGTCAAGTTTACTCGAAATCAGACAAAATAGTCAAGCAATTTCAAAAGTACTACACACAACTGTATAATTTATGTTCTCCTCATCAACCGGTAGGGGAATTGAATGAAAAGCAAATGGCGATACGTAATTTTTTGGCCAAATACAGTCCAAATAAAATTCCAACTGAAAACACTGATTTGTTAGAAAGACCAATCTTAGAACTAGAACATCAACAGACCTTGAAACAATTGAAGCCAGGAAAAAGCCCGGGCCCCGATGGTCTTACAACCCAATACTATAAAGCTTTTGCCTCCATTCTAACCCCACACTTTCCAGCAGCATTTAATTCTTTGGGAGGCGATAAAAAAACGCCCCCAGAGTTTCTGGAAGCACACATTACAGTATTGCAAAGAGGGTAAAGACGCACTTTGCTGTAGCAATTATAGGCCCATTAAAGATTTTCGCAAAAATTTTAGCTAATCGTTTAATAGCCATGACCCCTGACTTGATAGATTTTAATTAAGTGGGATTTATCCCTGGCAGAGAATCCAGAGACAATACCACCAAAGCTCTCAATCTGGCGTATTGGGCTCAGAAATCAAATCGTCAATAATAAAGGCCCGTATACTTTCCCTGCATTCCAAGCCATCAGCAAAAATCAGAATAAATGGTCTTCCTTCTCAATCGGTTGAAATCAATGGGACAAGGCAGGGGTGTTCGTTTTCCCCTCTGATTGTTGTTTAGCGGTAGAATCATTGCTTAATCACATCAGAACAAATACGGAGATCTCTAGAGTTTGTGTTGTCAATAAAGAATATAAGTTATGTGCATTCACAGATGAAATTCTACTCACACTTATAGATCCCAAACTTCCATTCCTCAATGCACTGGAATCATTCCAATTTCACTCCTACTTTAAAATTAACTACTCTAAGTCCTCGGCACCTAACATTTCATTATCTCCACAGGAAGTTAACAAATGTCAATTACAGTTCCCACTCACATGGCAAAAGAGATCTTTTACATATTTGGGTATACAGTTGGCCTCTTCTGTATTAGAATTATATGTTCTATGTCCTTGTCCCACTTTTTTGAAAATTAGCTTCAGACCTAAGAAACTGGAATAAATCCGCGTTTGCGTGGTTCGGTAGAGCGGCAATTCTGAAAATGAATGTTCTACCGAGGATTTTATATCTGATGCAAAGAACCCTGATCTACCTTCCAGAAGTATTTTTTAAAATCCATACTCACATATTTCAGAACATTTCTATGGGGGCAAAACCCCCCTAGAATAGCATATAATTTTCTTGCAACATCAAAAAACAATGAGTGTATAGGGTTACCAAATATTAGAAAATATTATTGGGTTTGTCATTTGACCAGAATTGTAGACTGGTGTGCAAAAACACGATCTAAAGATTGGATTAATTTAGAATAAGTTTATTCCAAAGCACCACTCCGCTCTATCCCCTGGATTACGTAAAAGCATTTAGAGTCAAATGTATTACCTCACCCCCTGATTGGCACCTCACTAAGAATTTTAATGCTGATGATGCGAAAATTTTAATGTACGACTTACCCCAATTTGGTCGAATCCTGCGTTCCCACCAGGTCTTTCGAAGGATTTCCTGAAATTTTGGAGAGCTGACAGAAAGTTACTTGTAGGCAAAGAATCTCCAAAGAGAGATTCAAGGATAAACAAATACTTCAAGAAGAAAATGAAAGCAATTTGATTCCATGGTGGTCTTATTTGCAGCTAAGACATTTTTTAAATGCTTCTGATAAAAACGGGCATTGTTCTAGACAAAACACGACATTTGAAAAGTTATGCTTATAAGTAGGTCCAGTAAGACAGACAATTCCAATTATCTACAATCTTCTCTCGCTACCACAGGAACATTTTGTAGATCACTCCAGTAAAAAATGGAAATCCGATCTAGGGATAGAGTTTACTGATGAAGACTGGGAAATAATTTTCATACTCACTGCCAAAAGCTCACAAAATGTGAACATACAAGAAAATAATTTCAAACTCAGCACCAGATGGTATGGAGTGCCGTTGGATCTACATAAAATTCATCCTCAAAATGACACCAATGTTGGAGATGCAAATCAGTGTAGGAAATCAAGGTAGGATCTTTTCTGCATGTGTGGTGGAATTGCCCAGTTATTTGTCCCTCTTGGGACAATGTTATTAAATTACCACCCAAAACTACAGGAGAGTATAATATCGCATCTCCAGCCCAAATTCTGCTCCATGATACCCAGACCTTGCCACAAAAATACAAAAAAAACGTCTTTTTCATGTACTGAACACGGACAAACGTTTGGTCCCAAGACTTTGGAAATCAACAATTACACCAACCATAAGGGAATGGTTCACACAAATCAATCACATTGCAGAAATGGAGGAGTTGATTTATTCATACCGAGACACAATACCAAAATACTACATAACTTGGGCTTCATAGTGGGACGTAATTAATGATGACCCATGATTTTTCCTTTTGTCTGGTAAGAGAGTCCAATATCAAACAGGTTACAGGTACTTTGTTCTAATATAGACTATTATTCTTACAAACATGGTTATATAGCAAGGGTTCTCAGGTCATGGCAAAGAATTATATTGTTAATTATTACTTATGTTAAAGTAAATGAACAGGAATATATGATTAGTTGTAACTGTACTATTACATATGTTTGTAACTTATGCTAATGTAAAACGATGTACATTTTCATTTGTAAACTCAATAAAGCTTTTTTTTTGAAAAAAAGAAAGAAAGAATCTGTTCTCCTAACCAAAAAAAAATAAATAAATAAACATTTATTTTAAATACTGTACTGTACTATTTAACATTTAGAAAATATACATAGAGAAATCAAGAAAAACTTTACCTTTAATGAGGACTCTTTGTGGCGTATAGTATACCAGCAGACACAGTACACAACACACACAAAAAATTTAGCAAAAACAAAACACAATAGCAATAAAGCCCAGCAATCACTCAAGACGCAGTCAGAGATGTTTACTAGCTTACTGAGACTGTGGTAGCCTGAGTGACACGAGACAAGACAAGGAGAGATGAGCTGAGACAAGACAAGGCAAGACGAGCTGAGACAAGGCAAGACAAGACAAGCTGATACAAAATGAGCCAAGACGAGGCAAAATGTTACATTGTTGTAATGTTACAATGCTGCAACATTGTTGTAATTTCATATCTAGAAGCTCCTTTCCATTTTCTGAAACAAAACTTCATCCACATTTTCTTTTGTAACCCAAAAATTCTGTAACAAAATATTGTCGTAAACCCAGGTACCACCGTACTTGCTTGCTTTAGCATCGAGTGTCATTTACACACCTCAAATTAACAAGCTTTTTAAACCTGATTTATTGTAAATTTCACATTTTCTTTTGTAACCCAAAAATTCTGTAACAAAATATTGTCGTAAACCCAGGTACCACCGTACTTGCTTGCTTTAGCATCGAGTGTCATTTACACACCTCAAATTAACAAGCTTTTTAAACCTGATTTATTGTAAATTTTGTTTTTCACAACTAGAGATGAGCGAATTTCTCGAAAATTCGTTTCGGTTGGCTCGTCGAATTTTCCGAAAAGATTTGCTTTGATCCGAATTTATTCGCGTTAAAAAACAGCTATTTCTGGGCTGCCAAAAGCCTTGATAGTGGTGTAGAACACTGTGTCTTGCAGTAACACGCATAGGAAGTCTGCTGTGGTAGTGAAATAATACTGTGAGTTAGTATGACATGCAGATTGACAGGCGTTGCTTTTAGAATCACTGCAAACGTCACTTATTTGGGCAGTCACGGGGCCAAACTGACACAAGTATGAACTCAGCCTTACAGGTCCATGTTAGCGTCAAGAAGAAGAGCACTCCTTTTACACCCTCGTCAGCTGATTCCACATAGACGTCTACAGAACCTGTTCTATTAACCGCTTATACAAATAGAGCCCCCCCGACAGAGTGGAGAGGGTGACGGAAGTGGCGGCAGCAGCAGCATGAGGCAGACAGAGTCTGGAGGTGGAGGCAGCATCAGGCAGAGACCACAGAGTGGCACAATGACAGAGTCTGGAGTTGGCGGCAGCATCAGGAGGCTACAGAGCGGCACAATGACAGAGTCTGGAGGTGGCAGCAGCATCAGGAGGATACCACAGAGTGGATAGATGACATAGTGTGGAGAGGGCAGCAGCAGCATCAGGAGACCACAGAGTGGCAAGATGACATAGTGTCGAGATGGCAGCAGCATCAGGAGGATACCACAGAGTGGCAAATTGACATAGTGTGGAGATGGCAGCAGAAGCAGCATCAGGAGACCACAGAGTGGCAAGGTGACATAGTCTGGAGATGGCAGCAGCAGCATCAGGAGACCACAGAGTGGCAAGGTGACATAGTGTGGAGATGGCAGCAGCAGCATCAGGAGACCACAGAGTGCCAAGGTGACATTTTTCTGAAACAAAACTTCATCCACATTTTCTTTTGTAACCCAAAAATTCTGTAACAAAATATTGTCGTAAACCCAGGTACCACCGTACTTGCTTGCTTTAGCATCGAGTGTCATTTACACACCTCAAATTAACAAGCTTTTTAAACCTGATTTATTGTAAATTTAGTTTTTCACAACTAGAGATGAGCGAATTTCTCGAAAATTCGTTTCGGTTGGCTCGTCGAATTTTCCGAAAAGATTTGCTTCGATCCGAATTTATTCGCGTTAAAAAACAGCTATTTAGACCACAGAGTGCCAAGGTGACATTGAGCGGAGATGGCAGCAGCAGCATCAGGAGACCACAAAGTGACCCGGTGACAGAGTGGGGCGGTGGGTGGCAATACCAGTACCCGCTGACGAAGGTGAGTGAAAGAAGGAGCACTTGGCATCTGATGTGTGGCATCAGACGGGTGGCAGCATCAGAGTAGTAGCTGAGGCAGGTAGCCAGAAGAAACCAGTCTCTTTTGTCAAGGTTTGGGTCAGGCGGCATGGATCATCTAATCAAATGCATCAGGCATTGGTGGGTGATTACTGACCTCTGCATTTGATTACTGACCATCTTTTGACCATTTCCCTTGTTTCAAAATATATCACATCTGGGATGTTTATTAGTTGTTTATTAGTTTATGAGAAAAATCATAAAAATCTCAGATTTTTGTGTTTTTTATTTAAAGTTTGTATAGGCTTCCCAAATGTTCAGGGGATGGCCTTGTAGACTGCATTATCTTTAAAGTAGTTATTCAGGGTATCTTTAATATGTGTTAATATGTGACTGAGTAGGACTGCCTCTTAAAAACGTAGGGTTAAGGCACCAATTCCAAGTTTTGAGGCCAGTCTCACACTTAAGAAAGTGCAAAGTGAATAGGGACGTGATCTGAATAGACATGGATGCTGATTTTCTGATTTTCTCTACTCATCTTAAGTATAGGGACTTTTTCATTAAATCCTCCTTTTGTTTACAAAGCTATGTTTGCTGTTTACTATGATTATTTTACCTATGTTTTACTTGAAATCTTAGATTCTATGGAATATTGCTGTAATATAAGGGGTGGAGTTTATTGTAATCCTTGTTAAATCTTCATTGAAATGACTTGTAAATGGGGCGGTGTGTTCACTGTATTTTCTTTTACATATTACACCACAATAAAAATTGTCAATTAAACTATCAATTTGACCAGTTAGGAAGCATACATGATGTAAATTATTTTCAACTGCTTTGGTTCCAATTAAAGCAAAAAGTAGACCGAAGAAGTGGACCCAAGGGGGAAAGATTTTAACACAAACCATTTTTTTCCTATTCTTCCTGATTGATTTCCCATCAGTCTTGCATTTTGCAGGTAGCTCACATAGCCCAAATAATCCAGGATGACAAATTTCAATGTGTTTTGGCAAGATGGTTTGAAGCGCAGTCTCAAGAATATGGAGATACCAGGAGACAGGGCTGTAGAAGGGCAATCACCCAGCAACAGGACTGGTGTATGTGTCTTTCTTTGAGGTGATACAGGAGGAGCACTAAGGGCAATACACAATGACCTCTACTTGTGTACATGTTTTTAAATAACCTGTCAGAAACTGCATACATTAAGGTGCCATGTGGCCCAATGTCATGTAGAGGGGCCTGTGCTGACAGCCTGGCACAATGCAGTTCGATTGGCCTTTTTAAGAGAACACCAGAATTTGCAAATGACTCTTTCAAAGCTGAGAGCAGGTGAACACTGAGCACATGTGACAGACATAAAAGTCACCATAGTTAACATTATGCTCTCTAGTTCGGAATGACTGGGTTTGAAGTGGGTCATTGGTCATCTGGGGAGGGGGGGCCATTTCTTTGGGGGAAGGTAGACAAACTTCCACATGTTAGTTCATTGTATTCTGCTGTTAGGTACTGGGACAAAATCAGATTTTACTACATACATACATTACATGCAATAATACAATGGTTCAGTGGGGACCAGAGGGGTTACTCATGGTACAGGACAATGCCTGTACTCATGTAACTACAAGGTGTAGACAGTTTCTGGATAACAAAGGCACTGACATTATGTATTGGTTCACCAACTCAGGCAAAAAACACCACAGACTGTCCAGGAGCACAGGTTCTGGTTCTGGGAAGCAAACCACCAGGGTACATCTGCGGTCTCATTACCTGCATGCCATAGATGTTGGGAGTGCATGTAGGCATGTGGAGCCATACACACTACTGAACCACATTATCAGTTGTTGTAATGAATTTCATGCATTTGATTATTCTGCGATTTCAGTTTTTACTTTGATTTTCAGTGTGATTTTAAATCTAGCCTTCAATAAGCTATAACTCTGCTTGCAGTATTGCAGTGTATTGTGATTCAGTATATGGAATCTATATCTCCATATCTTAATACGTAATGTAATGTATTGTATTGTATGTATGTAATGTATTGTCAGATTCCTGCCAATACACAGCTCTACTCTGGACTGTGCCAGTCTGCCAGGACTTCCATTTTTTGGTAGGTGCTGCCACATATTTTTATTGAATTATTGGAGTAGAGCATTCCAACTGCTATTTCTGCAAAATATGAGCAGGCACATCGTTTGCAAATTAGATCCCATGATTCTCTCTCTCTTTTGAACTGTATGAAATTTGAAAACCTACTGCTGCCCAACTTAAATAGGAGTTCAGTTTAAATCTAAATACATAGATTTACTCTACTCTAAATATACAGTAGGGTACGTAAATAAAAAAAAACAATTATAGAATCTGCCATACAGTTGATTTGACTTGCTCTGTTATTTGACAGGTGAAGCACAATGTGATGAAAACATAGCAAAGGTTACTGATCCTCAATTCTGGTCTTCTTTGGAACATTAAGGGATAGTGACAGCACTTAGAACCTTTGCCAGTGTTGGTGTTTGTGGGTGAAGAAAAAAAGATTGGTCTACAGAATAACAATTTAATGATACCTTTAATGGTTCTATGGTTCTAAAATGTTTTATGGGATAGTGTACATTTAAACTACATGGTATACCCCTCCAAAAGTTTTAAATGTCTAAAGAAATGTTTAATTTTGTTATAGTACTATTTATTAAAAACAACTAGTTTAAGATTTATATCCCTCTTTTCTTTTTGCATTACATAGGAAAGACCCCACACACTTTTACCTGAGTAGATTTTTAGACTGGTAATTTTCTTGTACTTAAGTAAATTTTATCAAAGTAATAGTATTTTTACTTGAGTATAATATTTTAGTACTTTATAGATCTCTGGTTATTTAAACCTTTAGAATTTACTGAAACCTTCACATCCGGAAAGGTAGCTGAAGTCCTAGGTTGGACTGGATTATATTCTTTTGTGAAAAAAATGGAAATAAGGAATCTGACAAACTCATCAAATTATTTTTGTGCCTGTCCAAACAATAAGAATTATTTAATGAAATTATTTCAACCAGTCCTGACCTTTTTTTCCGATACATCATCTATGAAATGAAATATATTTATGAGCCAACATACTAAAAGATTTGCAAACAAGGAAGCTTCAGAGCTACCCATTTCATTCTTCTTGTGTTGCACCTACATTCTGTCTTCAAATTAAAATAAAACATATCAAGCCATTCTCAGTGGGCATGCTAGTATATAGTGAGCTAATGCCCATGCTGGCCATTAGGCAATCACAAATAGAACCAAATTCATACAGTTTTGCTAGAAAGTGTCCAGTATCTCTTAAGTAAGAATTAGGAATGTGATATATTGATCTGATTGAGGTGTCTATATACGGACAAATTGTGTTTCACTTTCAAATTCAGTATCATAAAACTCCCCTTAACAGGTTTTGTTCTCTCAATGTAAGTGTCCATTAAGGTTAAAATAAGTACTGGGTCATTTTGTGTAGATTGATGGCCTTTATGGATGACCATAAAGTTTTATTATTATGTTTCATGCCCCCTCTGGTGTTTGAATCTATTGGGGCCCCTTGAAAATGGGTTGATGTGTGCGATGACTTATGTGGAATCACTACCATTTGCAACATGTTGTTGTGCTCTAGTGCTTGTGTTTACATTAGTCTGTGTTTCTAAAAAACTTTCAACTTGTGCACTGGATTGTCTATGCATTACTTCCAGCCAGTGTAAAAAACCCAAAATATGCAGCATCAAACTGTAATCAGGAGGTGCACAAATGAGTTCACAGCCAAATGTACAATCCAGTTTCTCACCAATCTGTGCAGTGGCTAGACAAAATGTTGCGTGCTTGGCTTACTGTGACCCAAGATTAAAGCAGAAAACAGTTTACTAAAGTAACATCACAAATCATCAAACATTTTTGGGATTTTGCCAGACTCCTTTGTCGAGACAAATATAACAAAACCATGCATAAAATGCCCAGTGCTAATAAACAATGCAGAATATCTTAAATGACCCATTAGCCATTAGTTGTCTCTTGCTATCAGGCCACGTCAAAGGACAATGCAAAAAACTAAACACAACCATACCAGCAATCAAGATCATAAGTGGTGGACAAAACTGGAAGCATAAACATTGCACCCACATGTGAAACATCCTAAACCCCTGGAGACCAAAAGTGAAATACCACATGCAGACAGTGAATCCTGCTGGGTTTGTCAAAATGCAGTCCATTATATTGTTGTGCTCCCCAGAATTTGCCCTCCTGTCCATGTTACCATGTTTTGACCAGCTAGCAGTTTGAGCTATGGCTTGTACACGGATGGGTGTCTGTCATGAGTGACATTCTGCACATGGAGAGATTAACAATAAAGAAATAGACAATTACCTTTATACATTGACAAGCTAGATCATCTCACAGGATTCCAACACTTTTCAAACTGTGCTGTTATTGTAGTACTCTTGAGCTTTTAATTCTTATTATTTTCTGCCCCTTTTTTTTCTATTTCCACCCCTCCACTCTTTTCTCAATGACTAAGAAGCCTTCATATGTTATCACCTCCCGTCCTTTTTGTGAGGGTCATTATACTAATCTATTGTGACATTGTATAGTCTACTTATGTTGATGTATGTATGTAGTCTACTTTATTTTGCATAATCTTTCCAAGAAACATTTATTTAAATATTTATTTACCCTAAATATCCTTTTTCTGCTCTGTTTTAAAAAAAAAGGTTGCTGCTGTAGTAGTGTCATCGGGGGTAAAAACTCACTCAAACTGTGCAGTTTGAAAAATACCCTGCCCTGGACTTTTCCAGTCCTATCTTGTGTTTCCCACTCTCTTTTATGACAGTTGCAGGTGGCTTAAAACAAGCAGTAGAGAAGAATGTACAAGAGAAGAATGTTTGGTTGGGGATAGAACCACCCTAATACATGCCAAATATCTGGCAGAGAGTAAGAAAAAAATGTTTTTACTGTGAACTTTCTGTGAGGGAATGATTTTATCACTTCCCTCAGATTGTACCAACCCTTCACTATTATCATCTCCCACTAATGCTGATGAACAAATTATGCAAGATGGCATACAAATATGAAATATGTATAAGATACCATAGATATGCCAGTATGCATTCATCTCATTTATTGTTTCAGATTGTTTACTTTACATTAGTTCTACATTATTGCAAGAGATACATTTTTACTCAATAATGTGATTTTGTAAAGAAGAATTCTTCCCTCTATACTTGAAATATAAATCTTGACTGTGATCAACTACATATTAGTAAACATTTTATCAATACAATTCTATTGGGGATCCTTTTACTTTACATTTGATTTACCAGCTGCCAAAAAATAGGCTTACAGCTTGATCTGGTCCTTGTCAGAATAAAGAACATTCACCGTATTGCACTTCATGAGCTGTGCCCACTCACGTATGGTTATCTGTTTTACTGACAGTACTCAACCATTAGCTCCTTTTCTACAAATTCTAAGAAAATATGTATTTTTGGATTTTGAAAGATCATAGTGAAAAATGGATTATGGTTGTATTTTCTTCCTTTGAATTAGCTTCAGGCAACACATATGATAAAATATTTGAATGAGGGAATGAGTTTGTACCAAAAGCACATGCCAAACTGTTGCTTCATACTAAACTACTGATAAAGTCTAGTGGGATACATTTGGCTTATGTTCTACCTGCAAACTAATTCCTAATTGAGATAGAAACTGTTTTTTATGCAAAAACAATGCAGTTCAATAACCTGGGGAAAGTTGACCACATGGAAAAGCATTATATAAACATGATGTGGTTGAGAGCAAGGTTGAGGAAATAGAGCCAAACTAATATTACTCATTTTCCCTTCTACCCACTCTACCAGTACTTTGGGGTTCCTGGCTTCTTCCAACCATGTTGTGCATCAAATAACATGGTGTTGGAACAAAGGCCGCTAGATAGCTCAACTCAACTTATCTGGCTGAACTATGGCTCCTTCCAACCACAGCAGGTTGCTTACCCTTTGAACTATTCCTGTGTGGCCAATTTAGATAGTAATCGGTCCATGCAAAACCAGATTTATCTTGTGCTTTGTTTTACTATTACCAAAACACATTTTTTCTTCTTTTTTTTTCTAAAATGTAAATTTTTATTAAAGATTTTCATTAAACATAACAATGAAGATAGACATTCACAATAAGAAGGAACTACATCAGGATTTACAATATAAAAACCATCAACATAAAGTATCACAAAAACAGGTGAAGGCAACTTCAAACATGCCTTCTGCCGGAAACTTGTTCTTTTAACTGAACATCACCCAGCTCCAAACACTGCACTGTTATAAGGCACCTGGCTGCCAAAAGAACATATGCCATAAGGGCCTTCTTCTGTTTAGAAAGTCCCAATATATGTTGTAAAGTCTGGGGATTAGCTCAGACCGCAGCCAGCATGCTTACTACCAAAAGGGTGTACAGACACAAGACTTTATTGGGATAATTAAAGAAAACAGCTTCTTTTCAGCAACCCAGGGGGTATAAACAAAATAGAAAATGGCTTACTTCAGCCTAGTTGGTTATTGTCTATAGTCCATCAGAATGTTACCACAATAAGGATGAGTCCAAGACAAGTATCTTGTGAGGGTCCAATACCCAGTCTGGGGTTCCCACAGTCTATAAATCAAAAGAAATCAAATCAGCATCAACAGCCTCCCATGTAACAACAACACCACTTCTTAGCTTGATTTCCCATCAAGGTGGTTTGCAGGTTTAAAGGGACAAGCGTCTATATATAGGGGAAATGTACCTTCCGTCCAAGGTTCCACCCTGCGATCCTGTACATATTCCCCCCTCTGCCTCAACCCCGAAGAGGTGGAGGCACTTTGAATACCGAGGCAATATATTTTGGAAAGGGCATCCGCGTTCTGGGGTGCCTTTCCAGGTCGGCGTTCCACTGTAAAGTTAAACTCCTGTAGAGAGAGAAACCACCTTGTTACCCGTGCATTGGCTGTCTTATTTCTCCTCATCCAAGATAGAGGAGCTACGGCATAATTTCTTTCAGCCCGTCAGTTTCCTGCTTAGAAAAACTACGGGATGATCCTCTCTATCAATAATCTGGGACAGAACCGCCCCCAATCCTACGTCTAAAGCATCAGTTTGAACCACAAATTCTTGTAAAAAAATCGGACAACACCAAAACGGGCCGTCGGCACAGTGCCATTTTTAGATCTAGGAATACTTTTTCTGCATCCTCATTCCATTTAATCATTACTGACTGGCTATGGTTGAAAAATTAGGAATGAATCGTCGGTAGTAGCTGATGATCCCTAAAAAGGCTTGGACCGGTTTCTTGATGAGGGAACTGGGTCAGTTCTGAAAAACTTCCACCTTGTTAACCTGAGGTTTCACCAATCCCCTACCCACAATGCATCCTAGATACTTTGCCTTCTCAAAAACAACTGTATATTTTTCAGAGTTCACTGTGAACCCTCACTTTTCTAGACTATCCAGTACTGCCTGGACCTTCGGCAGGTGAGTATCCCAGTCTCTGCTGAAAATTACGATATCATCGAGATAGACCGATGCATTTTTTTGTAAGCGTATGCAGTCTGCAAGCCAAATGGCATCCTTTTATACTGGAAGTGACCGTCTGGCGTGGAGAAAGCTTTTTTCTCCCGGCCCTCTTTGGTCAAGGGTATCCAACGAAACCCCCTGGTCAAATCCAGAGTGGTGATAAAGCGCTCAGGGCCTAATCTCTCTATTATCCTATCCACTCGGGGCATGGGATACCCATCAATCCTCAATATCTCATTTAACTTCTGGAAGTCATTGCAAAATCCCAGGGTCCTGTTGGGCTTCGGCACCAACACGATGGGACTGGACCACTCATTCTGTGATTCCTCAATGACCCCAAGTTTTAACATCTTAGTTATCTCCTCAGTCACAGCTTTCCTCCGGGCCTCCAGAATGCGATACGGTTTTACAAAGATCTTGGTATTTTATTCTGTCATGATATCATGTTCTATCAGATGAGTGAGCCAGGGTAAGCCCGAAAACTTGTTTTTTTTCCTCTGGAGGAACTCTTTCACCTGCTGACTTTGAGACTTAGAAAGGGTAGGGGCTGTTTTAACACTGTCAACCCCAACTTGGGGCACAACCCTGGCACCAGCCATGGCAGGAACTGTCTCTCTCTCTCTCTCCATGGTTTCAACAGGTTAATGTGATACAACAAGGTTTCCGTTTTCCCCGTTGGTGTATCTTTTAGTTTACTTCACTAACTTTTTTCACCACTTCAAAAGGCCCCTGCCACCTGGCCAGGAATTTACTTTCCACAGTGGGTATCAACACAGCTACCTGGTCCGCTACCTGGAATTGTCTTAGCTTGGCCTCCCTATTGTACATTCAGCTTTGGATCTCTTGGGCACTCAGGAGATGTTCCTTGACCAAGAGCATGACCGTGGCAATCTGTTCCTGTAACTGGGAAACAAACTGTACTACACTCTGATGGGAACTGTTTTCGCTCCCCATGTTTCCTTAACCAGATCAAGTAATCCCCTAGGCCACCGCCCGTATACCAATTTAAACAGTGGAAATCCCGTGGAAGCCTGGGGAACTTCTCGAATGGCGAAGAGAATGGCTGGGAGTATGCATTCCCAACTTTTCCCTTCTTTTTTTACCACCTTTTTCAACCTTAATTTTAGTGTTTTATTGAACCTCTCTACCAGGCCATCTGTCTGCGGGTGGTAGACAGAGGTTCACAACTGTTTATAGTTAAATAATGTTAAATGTTAAAGAATCAGGCATTACTTTAGACATAAAGGGAGTACTCTGGTCTGTGAGGATTTCCCGGGGAAAACCTGTCCGGGTAAACATGTTGAACAATTCCCAAGCAATGACTTTGGAAGAGGTCTTTTGCCTCTGGATAACGAGTTGCATATTCCAGAATCACTAGGATGTATTATTGCCCCCCCAGCTGACTTTACCAGGGGCCCCACAATATCTATGACTATTTACTCAAAGGGAATTTCAATAATAGGTAATGGCACCAAGAGGTCACAGAAATGTGCCATTGAGGCTGTAAGCTGGCACGTTGGGCAGGAAGCACAAAACCGTTTAACCTCTTCCTTAATTTCTGTCCAGAAGAAACTGCCAGTGGTACTCTCTGGTGCCATCTCCAGAATCATCAGAGTGCCTATACTGCTGCGGTACCAGCAACGGTTCAGTATCAGTATCCCGGTACAGTAAGTCTCTGTTAACCGCAGTTTCCTCAGCCCCCGGTTCTTGAGGCACTCTGACATTCACAAAAGTAGGGTCCCTCAACTGGGCAGTAAATAAGGGGGAATTTTGTACTTTTAAACCGGGATTGATGAGGCTAGAAGAAGATTCCCCCCCATCATCCCCTGCCATAACCTGGAATGGGAACACCGCCCCCTCTCTCAGAGGACTGGCCAGGCGCGAGATCAGTATTAACCCCCAACTTTTCTTTTAGGGAAATTTCTCCAGCAACGTTTCCCACCTGGTGGGGTTGTACCGGAATTTTTCCCTTGCCCGGATACGAAAAGCATCCTCTACCCACTTATTAGGCATTTTTTCCTGTTTCTCCTCCAAGTTCTGGACCGGCACAGTCGGGTATGTCTTAGTATCACCATGTGTACACATTACACGCAGAGGTTTTCCCTCAGATGTAACCTCAACAACCACTTTAGCATGTACTAGTCACCATTGGGGATATTGGGCCCCAATGTGGCCATAGGCTGAACATCGCCTGCACTGTACAGGGTTTCCTCTCTAAGTTGTGACATCTTGAGGTTGGAGGTCCTGCTGGAAACACAGTGAACCTTTGGTGTAGTCATGCGGGTTCCGGGGCTCCTCTGGACAGCATTTTCTCCTGGTAAGGGAGGCCTGGTTCTCCTGGTGGAGGTGGCATTTTGGGGACGGTTTAATAACAACTCCTCCGCGACGGTGTATCCCTCCACATATTCCACCAGCTGGTCTGCTGTTTTAGGGTCCCCATGACTTACCCACCTCTGCAACTCCTCAGGCATGGACCGCAGAAACTGGTTGACCACAAAGCGTTCCACTATCTGGGGACCGGACAGTGTCTCAGGCTGCAGCCACTTGGTAGCCAACTGTATGAGATCATGCATCTGGGACCGGAGTGATAGATCGATGCGTTATCTTCATTTAAACATTTGCTGTGCCCTGACTGCTGTAGTAACTCCCAGACTGGCAAGGATCTCTGTTTTGAGCCCGTCATAGTTTGAGGAGTCCCTTGGGGTAAGGTCATAATAGGCTTTCTGTGGCTCCCCAGCCAGGAAGAGGGCGATGAGGCTAGTCCATTTATCTCAGGGCCACCCTTCTCTTTCAGGAGTCCTCTCAAACATTATTAGAAAGGTTTCAGCATCATCTGTGGGTGTCAAGTTTTGGAGGAAATGACTGACTCCCCTCATGGCTTGGTTGCTAGAGGCAACCCTCATGGTTTCTCGCCCCTCTGCTAGCTGCTGCACAGTCTCGGCCAACATCCTTTATTGTGCCTCTGTGGAATCCCGTAAGGCCGCAGCTTGGGCTGCCATTGCTTCCCTAAATGCTACCATCTGTGCATCTGTGGCTTTCTGCTGGCTGGCCACGCTCCTCTGCAGCTGCACAGTGGCCAGTGCCAGTTGCCGCAGCAGCTCCTCCATAGAAAAAATTTGGGAGCCAAGCCCTTTAAATGTCACTTTGCATTTTGAAAAGAAAACGAAAGGGTGTAACAGACACAGGTCTTTATTGGAATAACTAAAGAAAACAGCTTCTTTTCAGCAACCCAAGGGGTATAAACAAAACAGAAAATGGTTTACTTCAGCTGAGTTGAGTAATTGTCCTTAGTCTATCAGAATGTCCCCTTGATAAGGAAAAGTCCAAGACAAGTATCTTGAGGGTCCAATCCTCAGCCTGGGGTTCCCACAGTCCATAAATCAAACAAAATCAAATCAGCATCAACAGCCTCCCATGTAACAGCAACACTACTTTTTAGCTTAATTCCCCACCAAGCTGGTTTGCAGGCTACTTCCTGCAATTCTACTCCTCCTTCCCTCTTGCACACCTGAGCCTTTATGGGATTCCCCTCTTCGTGCTGGGCAGGTGCAACTCCTGGTGTGTAACTCCATTCTCAAACACCAGTTTAAAGGGACCAGCGTCCATACATAGGGGAAATGTACCTTTCGTCCAAGGTCTCACCCTGCAATCCTGCACAATGTGTATTCAGCAGGTGTGTCCCCGTATCTATCCTAATTGGGGTTTCCGACAATTTGGAAATAAGAATATTAACCTCTACGCAAAAATGTGCCCACCTAAGAACTGCATCTCCATCATAGATTTCTACATGTAGGATAAATAGCATGAAGTTTTTGGGGGTACAGTACCAGTGCATAAGAATTTTATATGCATTTCCTTTATACCAGGTACACCGAGCTTTTAATTAGCCCCCTACAGGATTGGCCTCTGGTACGTGCCCATTCAAATATCGTAGCGAAGGTGAGGTTCTTGGTCAAACTTTGGGAGTAGTGTCTGATTTAGGGAAAGCTGTTTAAAGAGAAGGAGGGCAATCCAAATGTATCCTGCAGATCTGCGAATGATAGTAGCTCCCTAGTGACTGTGTTAGATATGTGACCAAAACAGAATATCACTTTTAGACACCACGGTTGTATCATGCACTGCGTTAGGTTATCTGGAATTAGGGGATTACAGAAGAAGGATGTGAGTAGAGACTTGTAGAGTAAGCTATGTGGTGGGATGCACTCCATAACATGGAGTTAGATTGAATCAAGGCAATCCATAGCTTCTCGATCACCGTCCACCTATTATATGCTCGCATGGTTGCCCAAGAGGCAAGCTGACAAAGATGTCTGGGACACCCAAGCCCCCTCTGGATTTCAGAGTGCACATAACAGACCGAAGGAAGACTGTTGTTTTTAACCCCAAATAAAATTCATTACCTCGGCCTGTATATGCCTTATACATGGTGTGTTTGAAAAAGTATTTATATTTTGGCAAGGTTGAAATTTTAATCAAGGCAATTCACCCAAAAAAGAGATACGAAGCATGTGCCATTTATGCAGAAGCACCTTATTACCTTGAACTAAGGGAGGGTAATTGGCTTTATAGAGCGACTAATACGTGGGGGTTAGAAATACTTCAAGATATTTAATGCAGTCCTGTTTCTAACGGTAAGGAAATTTGTCCTGTAGCTTTCTCAACAAATCTGCACTAAGATTAATGGGCAGGACTTCGGTTTTCGTAGGGGTAACCTTGTATACAGATAATGCCCCATGGTCATCCTACAGCTGATGGAGGAATGAAAGCATAATTAAAGGTTTCATCAAGGTAAGTAGGATATCTCCTGAGAACTATTTTAAAGGATTTTGTGCAGATAGGGACCCTCATGACCTTGGCAAGTGCCATTATGGATTCTAATAGGCTGGGAGTTGAAGTAGAGAAAGTTTTCTATCATTGTAGGGCAGGAATATAGAGCTTGAATGGCTTCTAAGAAGGGTCCCCTAATACCTACGTGACCAAGGGTGCTGATCAAATGCTTTTTCAGCGTCATTGCTAAGCAGAAGCGCTCACTTCTCCATTCTGTTCAGTACATCAATTATATCTATCATTCTCCATGTGTTATCTCCAGCCTAACAGCAAGAGAGAAATCCCACCTGACCTTTGTGTACTATTGCAGGTAAGTACTTCCCCAAACGTGGCCAAGATTCTCAAGAAAATCTATAAATTTGAGTTCAGCAAGAGAAAGCATGTTGGATCCAGTGAATCCTTCCCTGGCTTCAGAAAAACTAAAATTTAGGAATGCAGAGTGGTTTGAAGAAGGGGTTCACCCTCAAATACACTAGTACAGAACAAAAGAAGGTGGGGTAGAAGATGCAGTGTGAACATTTTATAAAAAAGGTAGGTGAGCCCATCTGTTCCTGGGGCCTTGTTACCAGGTAATGACCTAATAGTGGCTTCTATCTCGGCCACGGTTATGTTAGGCTGTTCAATATTATCCTCTTTTAGTTGTGGGAGGGAGCACCTTGCGAGGTAGTCATCTATGTGGTTTAGTAGTGTCGGTCCCCCATCTAGTTGTGTTTTATGAACCTGACTTATAATCCCCAAATATTTGGGCTATAGCTTTGGGGTCACACTGAAGGGACCCAGTCCAATCCCTTATAGCCTGTGGAACCACTGAGGCCCTTCTCTTCCTAAATTTACGGACAAGTAATAAGATTTGTTGCTTTATCATAGAACCTATGGTGCAAATACACCATGACCTTTTCAATTTGGTCTCTTATACCTCTTGAGTCTAGTGGACTATTTGATACAGTGACCTCGTATAACGGCTTTATGTGCTACCCATAGTCTCGATACTGTGCCCATATTATCCACAAAATACCTCTCCAGTTCACGTTGAATGGAAGGCTTAGTAGGTTTGTAATTCAAAAGGTAAATATTTAACCACCAGTGGCACTTGCAAATGGGTGAGTTGCCTAGTTCATTGTGCAGGAAATAGGGGCATGATCTGACCATGAAATCACACCTACCTCAGATGCTATGGTAGCCTTAAGGGCTGGAAGATTGGTAAAAACGTAATCTATAGGAATATGGTGTTGGGTTAGCACAATTTACCTAATATCAGTAATGTCTCACCAACAATAATGCTTTACCAGTATATACTGGTATATGTATACCATATATGAGGCCATCTTAAAGGAATGCAGCATATCCTTTAACTGATATCCATATAAGGTAAAATGCTGGTTAAAGGATGATCATTGGTCAGTACTGGTCAAACACTGGCCATTGTCTTAGTTCCTGGGAAGTTAAAAACACAGTGCTATACCTAATTACTAGTCTTGACCAGAACTAACTGTATGCAACATGTTTTTTAAACATCTGCCAAGCCATTAATTTGGAAGACTCCTTGGATGAATGCAACTCACTTCTGCAGCTAAGTATTTTTGTTATATCTAACTCTTTGTAACTGCATTGTTTTATCTATCTGTCTTTATTATTAAATAGTATAATCTTTCAAGTCTTTGTGTTCTCTCTATTGGTACACTTCAAATTCAACCCATCAATATTTACATAAACTGTCACAAATTATATCTGTGATATAACATATGAGTCTTGGAGTAGAACGTGTATGATTCCTTCCCATAGTGATGGGCTCGCAAAATATCATATAGGCCTTGACTATGTATTAGCTTGCGAAAGCCTGCTGAGAGGTGGGCAGTTGGCGGAGGGCATGAAGACGGACTAGCCTAGCGACGATCCTGTGTTGGGGTATAAAGGAGATTAAAGTCACCCGCATAAATGACATATGTCAGGGAAAGTGAGACCAGTTCGTTGAGAACCCAATCTAGAAAGATTAATGGAGCGTTGTTCAGCACATAAACATTGCACAGTGTAATCTCCACTGCAGCCAGTATGCCTTGGAGTATAATAAATCTGCCATCATGATCAATGACCAATCAATGAAAAACAAAGAGTACACCTACCTTAATAAGTATAGCCACTCCTGCAGATTTCCTGTTGTTAGTCAGGGCCAAAACGGTATTGACGGTTTGCAAATTTTAAGGAGCCCGTACTATCTAAATGAGTTTCTTGAGACAAAGCAACATCTGCCCCCCGCCTTTTAAGTTCTTTCAATGTCAAGCAGCATTAGGTATTAGAGTTTTCCCCTTTCACATTTAAAGAAACCAACCTAGTCATTCTAGGTCTACCTAGTCGTGGCGTAATAATGTACTACAATCTGCACTCAACATAGAACCAGAGGTTGAAGGCCATATCAATTCCCAAAACCTGCCCCCTGCCCCAGGGTAAAGTAAAGGTAGAAGAAAAGAAAAGAGGTGGAGGAAAACACAAGGTAAAAACAATGGTAGGTAATACAAAATCGTTAACTGGGAGAAATCATCCTTCACACCTACTGGCTTCTCCGAGGAGAAAATACACCAAGGCTAGAAAAATTATAAGGATGAGGACCTTGGTGGGGTCACAACCCACATCCCTCCAACAAGTAAAGAAAAGAGAATAAATAATTACTTACCAACTCACCAACCCACACACATTTTATCAAAAACACAAGCAATCAAAGATCCCTTAAGGCAATCAAGTAAAGCTATTCAAACATAGTAAATTACATTTTCATAGCAATTACCAAAGCATAATCAATGAACGGAATGATCAAAGAAACTCAAAGCTGAATCCCACCCATTACTATCACTAAATCTTTACGTGTAGCTCAACATTAGTAACTACTAGAGGTATCAAGATACGATACATTTAGTGTCTGATCCCATTACGGAGATCCATTGTAGACAGCTGTAGAAATAATAAGATGAGGGACTGGAGAGAAGTTGGCACTTCCTTCCCTGCACTAGTTGCCAATCAGGGGAGGACAGACTGAAGGTGGGAAATGGATCCTGTCCTGGAATTTTAGGGCAAAAAATACCCAAGTCTGTACAGAATTTAGGTAAGTCCTCCGGTTGTCGCAGTGTAGTTGAAACTCTTATCGCGAAGTATAGTAAGGACCAATGATCTCCTGTTGCAAGTAGAATTCGTGATATTCTCTTTCAATGCTGGGTAACGTATCAAACAAATCTCATCCCTGGGTCTGGATGGGGGACCAGGAGGGCCAGGTACCCTTTTTGCATGATCAAACTTATTAGATTCAGCTATCGACCAGCCCAATATATTGTACCACAGCCTGTGAGGTGACATGCTCTTGAAGTTGTGTAATCATGCACTTAACTTCCTGCAACTCAGTATCCACAGTTTCCACGTGGTACATAGGATATTAATTTCTGCCCAGCACGCTTCCTTGACTTCCAAAACTAGCAAGTGGAAGTCACTACTACCCACTACCTGAATGGATCTAAGGTGTATCCACCAGCAGCTCCTAAAAACGCAGCACTGGTTAAGCCCTGATGAGCTGATGTTGGGGGAATCCCCCTAATCGTTAGTGGGGGGGAGGAAAGCAAGGGAACATTATCAGAGGAGGCCTAACCCCAGGACTTCCTCATTGCTGAGGCCATCTGTGAAAGGGGGGTACCACAAGAATTAGACCCCTGAGGGGGACTCAAAACTTCCTGAGGAAGGTGTCCTTGAGCCTTCTTGCAGAGTTGCATGCTGGGAGAGGAGATAGTGCAGATGGTAATGGTAGAGGTTGGGGACCCTCAAAGACCTGCTTTCCCCACGTGGCTCTGAGTGGTCCAGCGCCTTCTTTGAACCAGAGCCAAAAGCCGCTGTGAACTGAGCCGGGCTGAAGCACCAGGAGGGAGGAACTGGCATGGTCCATGGTCCTGGCACCTTTAGGATCCCAATGTCTCTGTTACATTTCAGATATGTTGCAGAATGTTTCACTTGGTTAAAGCCATATTGGCTTAGCCAGAAAATATAATGTATTAAGGGAGATTATCTTTATTAACTGAGTATTTGAATTTGATTAAAAAAAATAACATGTCAGCAAGCTTTGACCTTGGTTCAGCAAACCATATTAAATTTTATAAAAGGAAGGGAGAAAAAAAAATGTATCAAAATCTTATAGTGAGATTAAATAGCACCAGTGAAAGAACATTTTTAATATGTGGTTTTTATTTACATAAAATGTTTTTACCATGAACCCTGGTCATGGCAGGAATGAGTACAGTTTATAAAGTTAAATGCAAAAAAGTCCTATATACCTAAACACCATTTTTCTGTCCAATGTCAAAATGGACTGGGGTGGAAAAGAGGCTCCAATGTGCACTAATATCACATTTCTTATGCTGTCACAAAGCCCGGTAAATGTGGCAATTAACGGCTAAAGCAGAGGTATGCTTTGAATCTCATACCATATTTTCACACTAGAAGACGCATCTGACCATAAGATGCACCTAGGTTTAGAAGACAAGAAAAAAAATATTCTGAACCAGTTATATATTATGCAGTTCTCTACCCTCCTACATAGAGCATGCCCTATCATTACGGTCCCCTCTTGTCTAGGCATTGCTTGCTGTGTCCCCCTGCACCGAGCAGCCCCATGAATGTCTCCTCTCACCCTCCATCACACATTTGTCTCACCCTGTCCTATGTGTCCAGTGCCATTACCTGTCCTGTGTGTGTCAGGGCTGTGAGCAGTGGCTAGGCTCTGCACGCCTGGCTCCCCTGTCTTGCTGGCCATGTCTTCTGTGTTGCTGCTGAACTGCACTGCAAGGACAGAGCCTGCCATCACACACATACACAAGTAGTGCAGCTGTAACCTCGGTGGCCGCTGAAGGTACTGCAGATGGGGCTGGCGGTGCAGCAATATTCGCTCCATAAGACGTACAGACATTTTCCCCCGACTTTTGAGGGAAAAAAGTGCATCATTTGGAGCAAAAATACAGTAAATCTGTTTTAAATGATTAAGTACTGTTTGTTGGGGAATAGGAATGAGTGGAATATTTTGAAATTTGCCTAAAATGTCTTTATCTAAAAGGTTGTTTTTGTTTTGTAGGGTGGTGTATTTAGGATAGTATGTATTGCTTATTTTATTTCATGAATAACACTGAGTCTTTGATTGGTATTATTAATATAATTGTATACAGGAAAACTCTGAAGTAAATTGTGACTCTGTATCCCTTATGGTCTCTCATACTTGTTCTTCTGGGTTGGACGTCTGTCTGCATTTGCCTGTATTGGTTTTGGACACCATTGAAACTAAACAAAGAAAAAGAAAGTCTTGCTATATAACAAATTTAACAAATTTGTATATAGATAGATAGATAGATAGATAGATAGATAGATAGATAGATAGATAGATACACCATAGTTTTCTTCCCCATGCTTCAAAAAAAAAATAGTTTGAACAAGTTTATATCTGAAGAAATGGGAGTTCCCAAACAGAGTCTCAATGACTGAAAGGATTGACATCTGCTCAGTTAAGGCCATGTGTATTCATATTTTAAACTTTTATATTATGTGTAGTTTCTACTACTATGTAGTTTCTATTTGTATGTTACATATGAAGCCTGTGCTTCCTGCTTAAAAGTGATGTATAGTATGAATTGCAAACTTTCACATTTCATTTTAAGTCTATGTGCCAGCATAAATGAACCAGAACACATTTTGGAATAAATCCTGCAACTGATTTTCTATTTGCAGTTTAGCAAGATGCTAAGATTTAGGGCTCATCTATAAACGTCCAAAATATAATCATTAAAATATGGCTCAGACATGGCTTAAACATGGAAATAATGTTTACATCAATAATTATTTTTAGTTATATTTTACAATTGTTCAGTTTTACAATAGCTCAAATATCTACTGATGAGTATATACCATAGTCTTCTTTTACATATAGAATATTTTAGATACAATAACCCCCTCTGCACCTCATTATAGAAACATTGTAAATGGATTTGCACATATATTCAAATTTTATGTTCTGATGATTTGCATTTCATAGCAATCCAGGACCAGTAATAGGTAATGCCTCTTTCCAAACATGAATATTTCCTAGTGGACACAATAGAAAGTTCAACAGTCAGAGACAACATAAGACAGGTAGTAAAACTGCATGTCAAACTCTCACTTAAATCAGAATGTCAGGCAAACAGCTAAATACACTGTTGAAATACATATAATTGAAATGTTTTAACTTCCAAAGGATTTGTATTAGTGCATAACCAGTTCTGAGATATCAATAGCTATGCCATGCATCAAAGTCTTGCATGGCATGGCAGGTGACCTGATTTTTCTCTGCTGCATTTACAGCTGAATTCCAAGAAAAACCTTAGATTCACAGAAAAAAATCGAACAAGGTATCTTTCACTTACCAAAGAATATGTATTTCTCTCTATTCATTTCTAAGATTTACAAAGCTCTCCCACACTGCACAACCCTGTCTGGCTGAGGAGAAGACCTAATTTTATTACTCTGCAGGAAACAGGTCCATTCTGTGATAGGACAGGAAAAAGGAGAAGCATCAGATCGATGAACTCATCTCTCTTTTACTCTGCTTTTACCTGTTACTTGGAAACACTTTGTATATATATTTGTAATGCAGCACAAATAATTGGCTTTTAGTGCTGCTGCTCCCTCTCCTAGTCTAAGTTTTGCTGTACAGGAACTACAAAAGCTGAGACTAATTCAAAGACAAATTTTCATACTTGCACTGCTTGCATAAAAAGCACCTTTGTAGTGGACTACCCTCTAACCAAAACTGGTAAATGTTCAGTTTTCCTAAGGGATTTGTAAAAAAACTAATTTACTTGCCTTATCTCTTGTTCGCACAGGCTTCTCTTTTGTGCCACCCCTCCTCTAATGCCTCTTCTCTAAGACAGTACATGCTGACAGTACATAAAACCCTTTTATAATGTTCATTTTAATATTATATAAAAAGAAAATATATATAATATAATACATTTATTTATATTAAATATGATATTAAAAATTTTATAAAATATTATTATTTTATGGTTAAATAGAGCAAAAGTTGTCTGTGTTTTAGGCTCACAGATTTATGAATATTTCTTATTATGTAGAATCTAAAAAACAAAGGACCCACTCTAAACCAATAAACCTGGCATTAAGATAAAGTTGCCCATCAATCTACGTTTGTACAGAATAGCCAGAAAATATGTCTCCATATTTGATTTTTACATACAGACAAATACACCAACATTAAACTGTTCAGTACTAATTTAACACAGGATCTTCTTAGTAAAATATGAAATAATTTGAATAGACTCTACCAGCTAAAACTAATGAGCAAAAAACTACACTGATCTGGCCCAGGGTGGATGAATAGAACATCTGGCATATTTGGCACCAATGACACAGCTGGCATTATTGGAACAGTTTCTGCAGAAGGTACAGATGCAGTAATGGGAGAATTGGTACAAACAGTGCAGATGGAACAGTTGGAACAGATGACAGTGGGCAGAGCTGGCGATACTGGCACAGGTGTCATAACCTCAACAGCTGGCACAAGTTGTGACAATCCTGGGATTTCTTAGTGCAAGGCACATGTTAATTTTGGCACTGGATGCTAAGAGATAACAACATTTATAATTAGAAAATGTGCCATTTTTAAAAAGAACTTTTTTTTCTGTTCATCTACGAAGACATCTACTCCTAGTTATCTGAATTCTAAAAAAGCTTCATTTTTATTATAAATGATATTGTTGTACATATTGTATTGTGAATAATATTATATGTATTTAAAAGTAATGACAAAGTTTAAAAAAAATAGTAATAATTAGTTACTTAACCAAATTATTTATTGTACGGGGAAAAAACAGAATATTAAACGTTATATTGAAAACAATGCCAGAATCTGTTTACTTAAAAAAAAATGGATTTTGATTTGTTTGTTCTTTTTTCATTAAGCTGCATGGTGATAATTTGTCTCCATACGTAAAATAAATCTATTTGATTAAATACAGCATTTCAGAAATGAACATTTCAGTAGTGAACATGATTTGAACAGCATAATCAATCTTGAATTAATGGTAAAATGAGTATTTGTTTTAATTTTATTATTGATTCACAAATGACTGAAAGTCAGCTAATGATCCACCTATTTACCACTGCATTCCTGTTTGCAACATTCATACTATAAACTTTTGGGAGATTAAATTGAAGGATTGTTTTTAAAACAGGAAAAACAAAAAGAAAAAAGAATGTACATGACAATGTGAACCCACAAAAAACGTTCAGAAAATCTGGCATCAAAACAAAATTTAGCATTGGAAACCAACTTAAAATAGGACAAAAAAAATGTACAAATTGGACCAGTTAAGAAGACATTTGATGATTCTAATGAAGAAAAAGAACTAAGACTTTGTAAGAGGAATGTGACACCACTATAGCAATCAATGGTACATTAGCACAATTTTTCATTGACAGGCAACCACATTGGAACATCTGTCTCTGTCTTCTACATGTCAGTGCAGCCCTCTTTTAAAGAAAATGGGGCAGACAGTTCTTGCTAAGGCACCATTTTCTGCTTCAGAAAGATGCAGGAGCTCAGGAGATCAAATAGGGCAGATGGTATCATCTTATCTGGAATGCCCTAGAGTGCCACAATATTTAACTATTTACCTAGTGGAATAATGGCCAGGAAACTTAACATTTTACCAGAACTGTCAAAGTATGCCAGCCAAGTGCTTTTTCTGTAGGTCTTGTCCATCCCCAAATGTCATGTTGAAAATAATTACACCATCACAACCTCAACCATTCTGGTGCCAAACTATCAACAATACAAGTTTGGTTAAAAAAAATGCATTCAGACTGCCCCAGTGATGTCCAATGGTATTGCAATTGGCCAAAGAAACTATTCCTAGTAATTTGTCACCTCAAAAGGTGCTATTCCAAGGAACACATAGACATAGACATAGACAACATCATTACTACTATGATCAAGGCAGGGATATTGTCAGGCTATTGATTATTCTGATAAATAAGAACCAAAATATGCTGTAATATAGTAGCAGCAGTATAAAACATATAAAGCAGTTTTTCTGTTTCATCATAATATGTATATATATATATATATATATATATATATATATATATAAACTCACACACTTTTTAGTCCTTTAAAATACAGGAACATTTTACTTTTATTATACCAATTACCAAACAGTTCTAAAAGTATCAGATTTTTAATTTAAAGCATTGTAGTTACATGTCTCACATATATTTCGACACGTTTCGTGGATGTATCTGCTTCTTCAGGAAAAAAATGCAGAGACCTATTGGTATAACATACTTGATTTAGTAAACAATAAGGCTGACATTTATTTTCCTGAAGAATTTTTTCAAGAGTTGTATGTACTTACTAATGAATTGAAAGGCACATCAAATAGCACTATCTGTGGGTACCTCCTCAAAAGTATGCGCATATCTAAATTTATATTTAGTCCAGACCAAATCCTTAATTTATTCAACTTGTTCCAATTACACACCTTGCCAAGTCAGCCCCCTATACCTTTCATATTTATATTTTTCAAACTCAAATTATATTATTGTATTAAGGGACATCAAATGGGAAGATAATAACAGCGTTGTAGGTCCAAAGTATCCAAAGTTACTTCATTATGCCATTGACCTGTTGTGATAGTACAAGAAGGTACATAATGCCTTTTCCTACTTTCCAAGTGACAACACTTATAAAAAAAGTGTATAATTCCTGCTTATCTTATCAGTTATCCAAGTGTATTTTCCTTGGCTCAAAGGACTGCCACAACTGGTGCTTGTTTTGGTTAGCGATTTCTCCTACCTGATTCTGCATCCTGTCTTTCCTGTACCACTCGTGCTCCTAATGAAGCCGCATGGACTATAATATTTTTTTTACCAGGATTACTCCAACCAGTTTGCTGTCTGATGCCAGGGTTGGGCAGGTGATAGACAGGGTAAAAAGATTACTGTAAGCAGATGTAAATGCCTAAGCTGTAATAGTTGCTTATGGGGATCAATACCAACATACGATCCATCCAAGGTGGAGGGTTCTTAAAATCAATTTAGAGAAGTGGGATGTAAGTTAAAAAGGATGGATCTCCTAGGTTATATTCTCTAACATATAGCCATGTGCACACACAAGAATAAGTTTAAAACAGTACAGTTGCAAATGACTTGTGCCACACGTTGTCTCCACTCTGGTTGGCTCAAGCCATTGAGCCTTTTCTTCAGGCTTTCTGTCTCAACCAACCTATCAAAAATATTGAAATTAATGTTTAGCCTGTAGCTATGTTCTAGCCCTAGTTTCTACACTTTTCAACCTATTATTCTAAGTTTTATCTGGAAGGTGATGTTTCATAGAGGGGTAAAACCTACACTATATAGAACAGCAAGAATTATGAGGCTTACTGTATTTTCAAAAATGTATCACAAGACTTAACTTGCCCAGGTAGTTCAGTGTCATTTTACATTTAAAACCTAGGTAAGAGTCTCATTTATGACAATTACTATGACCTTAGACTTATCAACATATAGTATATCGATACTACTCCTTAGCATAACCTAGAGTACCCCTCCACTTGATGTTCAAAGACAACCATTTAATTCTTGACCAACACAGGAAAAATTGCCTTCAGTGCTGTGAAAGCAGACTAATTAAAAACTTTATTTACATTAGTATTTAATTCACAGAGAGTCTCTTGCTTTTTTTAAACTTACCTTTCACCATGTTTCAAAACTCACTTGCCAAATAGAATGTTCCTACATTTGGCGGGAATGCCAAAAGGTTTAGAGGTTTTAGTAATTTAAGAATAGCTGTATATAGTTACACTGTAGGTGCTTCTTTTAAAGGCCATTTTAAAGATAAATGGATTGAGACGGCACCAATGCTGTCCAGGGTTCATGCAATCAGCTAAAAAAAACTATTCCTAGTAATTTGTCACCACAAAAAAAAAAATATAAAGATTTTGAACTTCTTGAAATATCTGATTTGCAACTTTTATTTTTAACTCAGACTTTGAATTTTGGACCAATTTTGCCATTCCAAGGAACTCTAATAGACAACACCCTTACTACTATGATCAAGGAAGGGATGTTATCAGCCAATGGATAACGCTAATAAATAATTTTTTTACATCAGTAAAAGCAGAAGTAAATAAAATATAAATGTTTTTCTGTTTCCTATTTACAAAATACACTGAGCTGTGCAAGATAGACATGAATTCTTAACCAAGAAAAAGACAGGGACAAGATGTTGGTGTCATCAATGTGACTTTTAATACCTCTGTGATCAGGTTGACGTCTTGGAAATGAATATTAAAGATCTAGAAGAGCAAAGTTCAGGTCAGGGAAATCTACAACCTTGCACTACCTTGTTTTTAGAGTAGTGGAGGATTAATTTAAATTGATCGAGCAGGAAGCTATGTTACTGGTTTTGGGGATATTGTAATTACATAATGAACAAATAACCAATGTAAACTGTTCAGGTCAATCATACTTACCTTACAGTCGCACACTGTGTGATAGCTCAGGTCTCTAAAACTCAATCAATCCCTTTTGCAAATTTCAAAAATGTAGTAACATTAAAAAAAAAAACTTGCTGTCATCCCTGTCTATTTCTTGCTCCCTTAGCTTTTGTTCTTTTTTCCCTTCTCCCTTTCTCTCTCTTTTACCCCACCCCCACACTTATACAGCACATCCCTTTCCCTCCCAAATCTTGCTCTCAATATCCCCTTCAACTACCAATACCTGGACATTGTGTAAACCAATTACCTTGAAAGTACATGGGATTTCCAAACATTCTTCATTCTTTACCAGTATTTTTGTTTGTTGTTCTCTTTTTTAAAATTCCTAATGGCATAGTGGTTTTTTAACTTTAATTTGCATACCTTTCCCTATATGCCTTTATATCTGAATGTTACATTACAGTTTGGCAATTTATACCTCTGTGTATCTAATATATAAATAAATATATGAAATGGAAAATAATATACTGGGTAGTGTGTCTTTTTTATGTGACATGAAAATGTTTGTGGAAATAATCTTATATTCATTCATTTACCTGTCAGAATCACTTTTCTTTATTCCTCAAGTTTTTTTTTGTTTTGTTTATGTTTTGCCTTTCAAATTTGCCCATCAAAACCAGAATAGTTTGGATTCATTCTAGAGGCAATTTTACTCCTCAGATAACTTTTTACATTTACATTCAATGTTTGGAACACAGCTGGTAAGTAGTAAGTGTACCCAGGGGAGGGCATCTATATTTTCATTTTTGACCCTGGAAAAGCACAAATCGTGTAGTATAAAGAATCATAGATTTATCTGTCTATTTGTTTCTTTTTCTTGGGTTACCTACCTGAAAGTTAAATTATCTGTTACCAATTTCTATCTGTTTCTCTGTTGAGAAGAGACGTTTAAGGGGGGATATGATCACCTTGTATCAATTTATAAACGGTCCATATAGAAAAATCTCTTCCCCATTATTTACCTTGAAATCATTACAAAGAACAAGAGGGCACTCTTTGCGTCTGGAGGAAAAAAGTTTAAGCTGCAGATAAGGAAGGGATTCTTCACTGTAAGGTCTGTGAAAAAATGGAATCAGCTCCCTCAGGAAGTAGTTTCAGCAACTACTATAGATTGCTTTAGGAAAAATCAGGATGTTTTTCTAGAAGCACAGAATATAACTGGGTATTAAGGCTTTATAGTAAAAATAACAGTGACTGTTGATCCGGGGAACATCCGATGGCCTCATGGAATCAGGAAGGAATTTTTTCTCCTGTTTGAGCAAATTGTACCAGGGTTTTTTGCCTTTTCTCTGGACCAACTATGTCTTATAGAGTTTTATATCTGGGATATGTTTATTTCCCTAGTGGTTGAACTTGATGGACTTATGTCTTTTTTTCAACCTAACCTACTATGTAACTATGTAACACGAATTGACTACCGAGCAGAATCTATGGGAGTTAAATAACCATTTGATGACTTAACTTTCTTGTTCAATGGCTGCCTAATTTATTTAATGCTCACTTTTCTTTTTTACAGTATATCAGGATAGTATACCACTGGAAATAATGTGTGTGCCATTGTGAAATATGGTTAACAGTCTTGTAAAATGGCAAGTAAGAGAAAAAAATTATTTTTGAGTTGGTGGTGTCAGTGGGAGCTAAAAGAAAAATGCAGCACAACCATAGCATCAATCTTTTTCTGATGTTATGTAATAATGAAAGGGGTAAGGGAGACTCAGGATGGCAATGTTTCTGAATCCCTAGCTTTTACAGTAGCTGCCAACATGTGACTATACTATGAATTAAATCATATTTATATAGTCATGTCTTTCTGGTGAGGGTGTTTTACTCTCTCTCTTATGGCTTTAAGGTTTTATGGCTCTCTCAAAAATTGCTAATGGATGTTGTAAATTACATTACCCTATAATTCAAGGAGCCCTCCAGAGTTACAAATGCAGTTCTCTCCTTCTCTCCTTCTCTCCGTCATCAGTCCGAGGGATTTACCAGTAGCCGTTTGCCAAATATAAGGTCGACATAAACTGTTTTGTACACAACCAATAAATGAGCTAGACTATTCTAGGCATGAAATATGCAATAAATTTGGTTTCTGCAGCAAAGCTGCATACACAGATGCAATCATTGTCGTTGGATCTTTCACGATCCTTTTCAGCGACTAAGCACTGCAAGATGCATGAACGAGTGCTGTACATACAGCACAGTCCTGCTTTATGGAGAGGGTAGGGGGAGTGAGCGGCACCCTGCTGCACCCTCTCCCCCTTCTCCTCTATTACAACCCTTCATTGTCCGTCCTCTGTGGAGCCACCAGGACGGCCATTCGGATGATGAGCCACGGGTGCTGTAAGCACGCCAGATTCTCGTCCAATATCGGCCCTGAGACGATTATCGGACGAGAACCATTGGACAGGTGTACGTAGCCTAAAGCTACGTACACACTTCCAACAATTATTGTTGGTAAACGAACGACGAACAATCCTGCACGATATCTGCGAACGATCGTATGGCACCGATCCTGTACATACAGATAACGACACAATCGTTGGAAAAAACAGGATGAAGTACCGCAGTGGAACAGGATGAAGAACTCCACTGGATAAAACAGGATGAAGTACCGCAGTGGAACAGGATGAAGAACTCCGCTGGAAAAAACAGGATGAAGTACCGCACAACGATAAAAATTGGAAGTGTGTACGCAGCTTAAGTTTCCCAAAGTTGCTGAAGAGCTGTTCTGTCAGTATTGTATTTCTCAAATTACCCCCTATGTCACCATTTTATAATTTGTTTGGTGACAGCTTCCCCTGAGCTGCTTCAGGAATTTGGTCGGGTTTTACTTTTGCTGACTATGCCATGAGTATTAATTGTTCACTGGCCCAGTTAATCAGAAACAAACCTCCATATGTTTAATTACACTTTTGTGTGAAGTTCTCCCTCTCAAATCTGGTGATTTCATATCTTCAACATTTGCTTAAACCCCTAGGTTTGGTAGGAAAAAAATGCAGTAGCACCACAGTTTGACATCAGTGGCTACAGAGTAAAGCACAAAAAAAGGGCAGTGATTTACAATGTGCTCAGTAGTTCTCATCAGGTAAGGAAAGTAGGAAAGGATTCCATACAATGAAGTACTATAAATATTATGGTTATAATTCAGATGGTGCAGCTATCAATACACTGAGATTGAGACGAAGAAGACAATTGAATACCAATGTAAAAACAACACAGCAGAGTGCAACACAACTGTCAGGAACTCCACAGACAGGTAGCACAGGATCGCCTCAGGTGCAGAGTTTATGCAACATCAGGTCTTCACCAGGGCATCTCACAAAGGCTGATGGGCTGATAGCCTAGAGGCCAACTGGTCCTTTGCTGCTGAATGCCACCAGGTCGCGATCCTTAGGGACACCGTACCCAAGCAGGAAGGCTTGAGCGGCCTCGATGTGGAGACAGGAGACAGGCGAATGCAGTCCCAGGCCAGGCACAGGTCGGGGCAGACGTGGTCAGATTCCAGGCACAGGTCAGGGCAGGTGGCAGACAGAAGTGGTCAGATTCCAGGCACAGGCCAGGTCAGAAGTCACAAAGAATCAATGCAGGGTATCAATGTAGCACAGCACCAGCCACCATTACTGCTGAAGATAAAATAGCATCTGTTCCTTTAAAGGAGCTCCTCCTACCTGGGCTGTGTCAGTGTGAGCAAGACAGGAAGTGCTGCACACTCTGTCATTCAGAGACAGTGCCCCTGATTCATCAAGCAGAATTTGCTGGGGGTTCCTTGAGCAATGAGCAATTTGGGCCTCTCATGTCAGTTTAAGTGGCTCCCAGTGATCTTTTTACCTATCTGTAAGGGTTGACATTCTTAACACTGTCCAGCAATGTAGAAGCCTTTTCCCACTGACCATCACGTCAATGTGGATATAGTAATTATAGCAGGGGTTCCCTGAAGACCTGAAAGTTATTTCAAGGAGTTCCCCCATATTAAAAAAAAAAGTAACATGTAGCAAGGATAGATATAGGTCAGAAATAATTTTGGACCATTAAACTACTTTAAAACATATAGATTGCTTACATGCTTTAGTGAGCATTCTCTGCCGTTCTGCTAAGATCAAGTGTAGTATCTGATTAGTACTTGCTGCCAGAAGGCTCCAGAGCCCTTCAGTATCTGGGTGCCTCTTGCAAGTATTACATCACACATGGCCTTCATTACCACTAAAGGGTTTATCAGAGGTTCTAAACTTCCTACTCATTAGGTTGTTCTGGTCCTAGGTGGTGGCTATACTCTGTGGAGCTTAGAAATTGGGTCCAGTAGAACCATGTGTTGGAGACTTTCCTTCTGTTCCCCCGAATGGAGACGGTTAAATCCTCCATACAGTATAAAACCTATTACTGATGGACGCTTTGGAGATATTCCCTTTCTTAATCACTGCCTGGATAAAGCTTTCAATTGTTTCCATCTGCCAAAGGACATATCTTCTGACAGTTACCCACATAGGGAAATGGAAGAGACTTCTCTTAATCTGATGCTCGTAAGTATCTTATCCTTCTCTGACTTAAAATGTATGGTCTGTGAGTAGCATGGTTGGGTCAGTGGTTAGCACTCTAGCCTTTGCAGCACTGGGTCACAGGTTTGAATCCCATCCAGGACAATATCTGCATTTAGTTTGTATGTGCTCCCCGTGTCTGCATGGGTTTCCTCCTGGTACTCTGTTCCCCTCCCAAAAAGCAAGCAAAAAGGTTTATTTTTCCCTCAAAAAATTGTCTTTAGATTATGTTAATGACATAGAACTATAGACTAATTAGACTAAAACTAGGGACATTTAGTGATAATGACAATGGCTTTTGTAAAGTGCTATGTAATATGTTGGCACTGGCTAGCAGTGCCAGTATAAAATGACTGCAATTCATTAAAAGTTCAAAAAGTTGCAAAAAATTTTTTAGGGAATATATTGCCGAAATGTTGTGCTAATTTAAAAATATACCATTTTTAATAAAAGCCATGTTCCATTTTTTTTGGTCAAGACAGTTATTTGTAGCTTGCAAAAAATTCAAGCGGGGTCTGACACAGTAAGGCTTTTTAAATTACAAACCCAGAGAACTAAAGCTTTAATTTTTAGTTACTGTGACAGCGACCTACTATGAAATGTATTTCTACTTTTAGCATGCTAGCCTTCCGACAACTAGAAAAACAACCTTTTTGCCCACTGACTAAACTGACAACAGTTGAGGCAGAAACTACAGAAAAGTCTTGTAATTTGACTGACACTTTTTTAGGCTGCTGCTGCTGATGTTGTGTACGACGGTAGTTAGAAATAAGTTAACATACAGAGTAAAGTATTTATTGTCAATGTGTTGTGGACTTCAGAAACTTCCCTGCATCAGTACCAGAGTGTACAACATTGTGGAACCCCACAAAGCTGTAAATTGAAGGATTTTAACCTTTCCCTCCATGTTGCCTTCAAGGACACGTAAAATGGCCCTTCCCTATCACTGTACATATTTTCCTTAGACATGTGGTGGGTTCTCAATGCTATGTAGTTGCCCCATGAGGTCCCAAAAACACAGGAATGTTTTCCTTTTTGACTTTAAAACATTTATTTTAATAAAATAGCCGCATCCAACTAAGCAGGAAACCAACAAAGCTATTGCTAAATGGGATCAGGGTGCAATATTTTTGTTTAAAAATATTTTTTGGGGGTATCATAACTAGCCTTAACAAAAGCACAGCTTTTAAAAGTGTAAGAAACCCACTACTAACAAAATAGTTGCAACCTCTTTATTACTCTTTTGTAAGCAATATAGCAATTTTTACAGGCACCCTGGTAAGTAGAGTGAGTATTGAATCTATAACAAGTAGTTTATTGCTCTCTTGGTCTTAATTATAGACTTCCCTCGTGATTGATGAGAACTCCTTATAATGTGGGTCCGTTTGGCAGTAGTTCTGCTCTAGCTCTTTTCTATTCTCCTAGCCCTTTTTATTCTCTAGTGTTTCCTTTCTTTCCTTCATCTTGTCTGTGCTATCGTTGGTATCTCCCATCCTCATTCCCCTTCCTCCTTTTTTTATAACGATTGATGAAAACTCCTAATAATAATAATGTAGGTCAGTTTGATAGTAGTCTTGTACACTTTCTCCCAGCTCCAGCTCTTTTCTATACTCCTAGCCTTTTTATCCTCTAGTGTTCCCTTCCTGTCTTTTATCTTGTCTGTGCTAACAATCGTCTCTCCCATCCTTATCCGCCTTCCCCTCGTTTTTCCCCTCAACGGGTATGGCTATATAACTAAGCTTATGAGGCTCTTACTCTGCCACCCTGTTAACATGTATAGCCCTCTCCTCTGCCACATGTATAGAGGATAGCCAACTTCAGCAATATTCTGGCACGTCCCTTTAACTTAGCTGGACCCTGAGATTCTTACTAATCATTGGTCAGCAGTTTGGTCTTTTCTAAGGCTGGTAGTAATAGGATACCTATTACTTTGTTCCTGTATGTGTCGTGTTAAGTATTGTTAAACTTTATTTTGTTTTATACTTTATTTTGTTTTATACTTTTATTGATTACTTTTTTGGTTTTGTGCTATATCCTAAAATTTCAATTAACATTATTGCAATAAAAAAGGTTACAGTTTTTTAAAAAAAGATGGCATTAACACCAGAGTGTTTTTGTCACCTTTTCTCTGGTGTTTCATTGATCTGTTGGAGATTGATCCAGTGCTACAGCACTTTTGGACCAATGTATGAAACCTTTTACAAATGTTTTCTGGATACCTCATCTTTGCAGATCCAGTTTTTTTCTACTACATCATATTTTATGATTAATAAATAAAAAAAAAATGTTTTTTTTGGGATCATATTAAAAAAATACAAAAAGCTTTATTGAGATAATAACATACAGTACATAACACTCTATAAAATGTAGGTTTAGTACAATAAACTTGAACTACTTGAATACTTGTTGTGTTGCTCCTATAATGAGAGAGGTCCTTCCCAATATATTTAACACCTCAACACATTTCACAGTAGATACTGCTATTTCAAAAGAACAGGAGCTAATAAAAAATTGTTTATGTCTTTAAACAGATAGCACATACATATTGCACATTAAAAATTCCTCATAATTCCAGAACTGCTTACAACCATAGAGCTTAGTGGAAAACAACCACAGCGAGCACAAAAATGCAGCCAAATATTTTTGGAAGATTTAGGAGGACCAGAAGACTTTAGCCAATTTTGCCTTTTAGGTAACTTTGGATTTCAAAGTAGTACTAACTGAAATATGTGAAACACGCTGTAATAGCTGCTGATTAATAATTGTTTGGCTAAGAGATTGGGTGTGTGAAGATTACCGCCATCTTTATCGGAATTCGATTGATATTGAACATAATATGACGCCAATAAAAACATGTAGGAAATCTGTCCTCCAGCATCTTGTGATTGCTGCTAGAACATGTATCCTTATTTTGTGGAAAAACATTTCACCAACTATTGGAATATGGTTGAGTAGGGTTAATAAAATAATGCGGATGGAAGACCTTACCTCCAGCTTTTGTAAACAACTGCTTCTACTGGTTGATGTTTCTGGATTCCTCTGATTACAGACACCGCCCGTACCCAGTAGCATGATGTGTATCTATAGGCCACTGCTCTGGGACTTATAGTTTAGTCTGGGTCTGGTCAAGACCCAGTTGATATGATATTATTACTGTGTATACCTTCTATACCTCTACATGTTTTATTGTTGCTCCCTAACTTTTTTATGTTAAAGAATGTAAAAAAAAAAAAAGTTTAAAGAACTAAAGCCAGAAAAAATAGTCAGGGTTGATTTACTAAAGGAGTAGAGCATGTTTACTATGCATCTTTGTAAAGCTAGGGGCAAGGAATGACCAGTCCTGTGCAAGGAAAATTAAAACAGCATTTTTGCTCAGAAGAATGAATAGGTCAGCACAGCTTTATTTACTTCATTTACAAATCTTGTAAATCCTGCAATTAAGTGTCAATAGAGGTGTACAGGGAAAAGTTCCACCGACAATATGACCATGGGATTTTAAAGGTACCTAGAAAAGTTTTTTGTGTTGGTTGACTGCTGACAGGCTGTCCTTTTTTGTTAAAAACATATACTGAAATTTGATTTATTGAAGTATTAAAACCTCCCACTTCACTCATTTATCACACCATAGAACCCACTTCACTATGGCTAAATAAATTATATTCACACATTCTCCATCAACGTATCATATCCAATATTGGTAGGAATATTGTGCTTCCAATTAGAGACTAATCACCTACCAACAACTTTAATACCCCAATTGACATTCTTACTCAAAATCAGTTTCATTTTGAATCATCTCCTTTTCTTTTAATATTCACACCATTATTGATACAACCAACCCCATAAATACTGCTGTCAACTCGCAACATCCAAATTACTTGCTTTTAATGGATCTACTGTACTGAAACTCAAGTCTGACCGTTTGTTATTCCATTCTCCAAATCCCCTGAGGAACCCCGAATGGGTGAAACACGTTGGGAGGTAGAATTATGATTATATACTCTATGTATTTAGCAAATTAAGTTCAGTACTTACCTCCAATGTACCTATCAGTATGTTAACACTTCTAAATGTTTATATTTTCCATGGATTATGACTAAACTATATTATTTTATCAGTTAATCGTAGTGCCATTTTAAAGCCTACTGTTTCCTTTCTCCCTATAGGTACCTAGAAAATCTTTAATAACACGTTTTTTAAACAGTTTAATCAGGAAAACAGACAATAAATATTTGAAAGCATTGTGCAGTCAATTTGTTTGTTTTTACAATACCAAAATATGGTTGTAATATCTCTCCATATACAATTCTAGAACTCTTTTTCTTTACGTGTTTTGCCAACTGGTGTCCTCAGAAGGGCATTTCATGGAGAATACATCTTGATTCTGAAGTAATACCAGGAGGGAAAAAAAAGGTTTTTTTCTACATTTCATGATCACATTAAATTCCAAATGTGTTAATAAGTAATTTCATAATTCATCAGCCCTTACAGTTTAGAATAATCAGACATTCATAATTATGTCATTAATTCCATATCCACAGGTGCTTGTTACAATGAAATTAGGGCACAATCCCAAAGATTTTACCAAGGACTATATTATTCCACCATTATGTTCACTGAAATGCCTATAACTACCCCATATTCAATACTATGATTTAATTGTGTCAATCTCAGTATGTGCTTATCCTTATTGTATTTGTACCCAGCAAAGTGCACAACAACACATCAAACTATATATGACATGTTCCTATCTATCCCTAAATCCTAATCTTCACAACATTTCATTAAAAATAAAAGAATATAATAATAAATAAATCAAACTCCACTAAATCTTTTACAATAAACAAATTAAATAGAACACAATATCTACTATGTGCTCATCCATATCCTTACAAACTGCATGAATTCAAATAATCAAAATCCAAAAGATAAACATTCTGATGAAACCAAAACATTTTAGCACTTATTTCTACCATTGTTTCCATCAATCAACATACTAATTGTACTAG